>NC_062541.1:1663318-1825818 GCF_022655615.1 Tachysurus fulvidraco | reverse complement strand
GCAGCATTTGATCCTCACAGCTGAGACTTTTTCACTTTGTCATTTTTTCACACGATCCTGAGAGAAACTTTTACTTCCTGACGCTGAGCTGAAGGTGTTTTATGATTTAACATATGAACGCATGCTAATGACAATCTGACAGGAAGTCAGGGGAGGATGGAGAACACAGAGACGTGACATCATCAGGCAGTGTAATTATAAATCAGTGATTCCAGTCTTCTAAAGCTGGTGTTAGAGAACTAGAGCTGATTAAAGAGGAGAGAGAAAGACATCAAGGTAATGAGCTCTCGTTACTGTGCAAAGCAGCCGAGAGGAAATGATATTTATATTGTTAGAGAAATAAGAGGATGTATACACACACACACACACACACACACACACACACACACACACACACACACACACACACACACACACACATATATGTATGTATGTATGTATGTATGTATGTATATATGTAAAGAGGAAGCGTGTGCTCCACCCTGATGGATAAACAGCACAGATTTACAGAGAGACGAGAGGACGCTAAGAGAACAGCAGCTTCACTGAGGACTGAAAACAGCAGCCTGTTTTTCTGTTTATTTCCCAAGTAAACACACCACGCAGCTGGAACTACAGGGGCCAGTTTCAGAAAGGAGGTTAAGTGAAAACTCTGAGTATGTTAACCCTGAAATGAGGGAAACTCTGGGTTTTCTGTTTCAGAATGGGAGGTATGTTAAACCCGAGAAAGCAGCTTAAGTCAAGCCTGTTTCTGAGAGAGCTAACTTATACTGTCAGTTACCATCGTAACAGTTACCATGGTAGCTTACTCTGAACCTAGCCTGGTTGGGATCATATTTCTTCGGTAAACCCAGAGTTAATCATGATCTCCACCACCACAAAACAAAAAAAAGATCTTCTGAACTTTGTGAACTTTATTGTTGAATTGGTGATGGGTAATGCACTTTATTTAAATGACTATTGAAGGTGAAAAATGTACTGCCTATTTTTGAAGAAGAAAGTGTTTGACTTAAGTGTGGGGGGAATGTTGTATGGTGAGATCTATTTATGTCTGTCCAGCAGGTGGCAGTAACGTAATGTCTTGGTACTGTTAAAAGCCTGTGATATATATAAAATGCAAAAAAATAAAAATAAATAAATTCTATCTATCCATCCATCCATCCATCCATCCATCCATTTCGAGATTGAAAAAGTTGACGAATACATTTATTATTACAATCTTTACTTGAAAGCGAGACACCTCCCAAAATTAACTGTGAAAGTTGTTTTGTGCATGACTCATGGGTAAGGGAAGCTTTCATTAGACATATTAATCCATCAGGAATTGCCTTTGTAACAGAGTTAAATTCTTTAAATGGAATGGGACAATGATGGATATTCATAAAGCTTTCATAAGATAATAAATCACCAGTAGAGTTGAATAGATCAGCAACAAAAATTATGTTTTTATTAAACCATTTAGAGCCCAGAAGCGTTAGAGAAGGCATTGATTGTAGTTAAAACTGGGGAAACCTGCTCTTTATCCTTCAAAAATAGAGTAGTATCATCTGCTAACTGTGAGATTCGAATCTCTCTGTTAAAGATATCAAGGCCAGCAAAGTTATTATTGTGCAAAATATCTATGGATAATGTTTCAACAACAAATCAAAATAAAAAGGGGCTCAAAGGGCAACCTTGACGTATTCCGCGAGGGACAGGAAACCTTGGTGATGTACGTGAATTTAAAATTATACAACTATCTATTTCTTTGTACAGCATTTGAACAATATTTATGAGATTAGAAGGAAATCCCAAAGCCCCTAAAGAGTCTATAAGGAATTGATGCTTTACAATATCAAAGGCCTTCATCTCTGTAATCAATAAGATCCAGAACAAGTCGAGTATTACAACTAATATGACGACCTTTCATAAATCCAGTCTGTGTTTCATTAATAATATAATGTAAATGCTGTTGTGTTAAATTGATTGTATCAATATCTGCCGGCAGCGGGATGATGGAATTTGCTTCATTACATCATTGTGAATGACGTCATTACGTCAGGACGTAAAAGAACTGGTGAACTGGATTTTTGAACTGGTTCATTAAATCACACTGTCCGAAAGAACCGGTTCGCGGAAAAGAGCCGAACTTCCCATCACTAGTCATTTGGGTCATCAATGCGGTCATCTTTATCCTAATCCTTTACCTCTAAAGGTGGGTTTTTACAAACATTTAAGCAATGAAAAGTATCTAAGAGAGCTTATGACTAAATCTTGAAACTACATTGGCTCCTCAAACTGTCAGTCAAACCTAATAACTCTGCCCCGCCTCTATCGGAATAAAGTGCGGCATGCAGTTTGGAGACCTCAAATGTAGGTTAAGATCCGAGAATAAAATATTTTAATGCAGTTTCTAAAATTCTCCTCAAACCCAAAATCTCTCAGAACGTTCTGCATATATCTGTGTTCAACCTATCAAAGGCCTTTTCAAAATCAATACTTATAAGGTATCCACACTTCTTCTTTTCTGTCATGTATGTTATCACATCCCTCAAACTGCATACTGTCGGCTTTGTCTCTTTATTCTACCGCATTCACCTGCGTGGTAGTTATGATTTTCTCTAATATATTTTTGAGTCTATTTGCTAAAACCTTATAATATTTTAAAATCTGTTTTCAGCATTGTGATCAGTCTAAATTTCTTAAGATCTGCTTTCGGTCCTTTTTCCTATATGTTTTAAAAAATATAAAATCACCAAAAAAACAATCTAGTGAATGTTTGTTTTGCTTTACTACAGTTTGTGTTTGTACATTTTGGACTGCATCTTTTTTCAGGTCTGCCTTATTTTCATTATACTTAATTAAATTATACTGTTTATCCTCTGTTGATCTTGTTTTCCTTTACCAGATGTATACACATTTCATGTTTAGAGGCGGTTCAGAGTTTACAGTATTTTACATCACTGTTTAACAGCATTGGGTTGTTATTTCTGTAAAAAGAGACCAGCATTGATAAAAAACATCTCAGTTCATATCCTATATTTCATCTTTTATTTTCTTTCTTTTTTATATACTTCATTTCTAGGTGATTATATTCTAAGTTATTATTTATTATTTATTTATTTATTACTTTTATGCATTCGTACAGAACGTAAACAAAAGGCATATGGCCAAAGTCCGGGCCAGATCCTGACAGAGGGATTTTGTATAATAATGGAGATGTGAAGTGGAGGAGAGGAGAGGCTTTACTGATGAGGGGGAATATTTTTAAAATGAGTAAAACTGGTCTATAAAGACAACAAAGGGAAATGTATCGTGTAGAAATAAATTATGAGGGCAGAAATTTGGTTTTAGTAAATGTACATGACCCAACAGATGAAAAAGAAAAGAAAGAATTATTTAATCCTTTAAGAAGTATTTTAAAGCCGTATAAAGAAATATTAATGATGGAGGACTTTAACAGAGTTTTCAGTAAACTCTATATGGCAGATGGGATGGTTTTTAAATCAGATACAGAGAGTAAAGAACTAAAGTTAGTGAAAACAACATGATAGACATGTGGAGAGAGAAACAAAGGAAGAAACTAATTTTCGAGAAGGAATATAGTGATGTATGCAGGACAAGAATTGACTTTCTTTTATTTACAAGAAATGAAGAAAACTTTATAGACAAAATCAGAAATGAGGAAACAAGTTTGAGTATCATAAGTTTTTTGTTTTTTACTCTGGATTGTAAAATATATTAAAGTGTGAAGTTGTAGCTGAGAGGATAAAAGGATGTGATCAGTCACAGTTATGGTTATGGATCTTCTACATCTGAATATAAATGATTCGACTCCCAAACTGCTGGAAATGTGGGACGTGTTCTAACGCTTCACCACCATAACTGCTTTATCCTGGAAAAAAGGTCTGAGGAGAGACTCCTGTCATACACCAGACCTGGTGAGTTTATTACCATTAATGCTGAAAAACACAACAGGACAGAATTACAGACACATTTAAACACATTACTTATGAACAACAGAAGCATAAATACACACATTAGATGTGACATTTTACAGCACACAGTGAATATTACACAATATCATACAGTAAAGAGACAGTAAGTCAGTAACTCACTGTAGTGTCTCCAGTTTACAGTGTGGATCCTTCAGTAGATCAGAGAGCAGCTTCACTCCTGATTCTCCTGGTTTATTATAGTATAGATCCAGTTCTCTCAGGTGTGATGAGGAGTTTGACCTCAGAGCTGAAGCCAGAGCAGCACAACCTTCATCTGTAATACTGCAGTACCACATCCTGCAAGAAAGAAAACCTTCTCACACTTAACACACTCAGTGTTAGTATTGAAAACATGAACTACACAAAATCTTTATATACAGTACATTTACTCTCCATCTCACACACACGACAATGACAATATATCAGATCACTACAGTTACCACAGAGGAGAACTGGATGTTGTAGTGTTTATTAAAACTGTGTGTGTGTGTGTTTTTGTGTGTGTGTGTGTGTGTGTGTGTGTGTGTGTGTGTGTGTGTGTGTGTGTGTGTGTGTGTGTGTGTGTGTGTGTGTGTGTGTGTGTGCGCGTGTGTTTGTGTGTGTGTGTGTGTGTATGTGTGTGTATGTATGTATGTTTGTGTGTGTGTGAGTGGTGTGTGTGTGTGTGAGTGAGTGAGTGTGTGTGTGAGTGGTGTGCGTGTGTGTGTGTGTGTGTGTGTGTGTGTGTGTGTGTGTGTGTGTGTGTGTGTGTGTACCTCAGTATCTCCAGTGTACAGTGTGGATCCTTCAGTCCATCACAGAGCAGCTTCACTCCTGAACCCTGCAGGTTATTGTCACTCAGGTCCAGTTCTCTCAGACTGGAGGAGTTTGAGCTGAGAACTGAGGACAGAACTCTACAGCTTTCCTCTGTCAGGTTACACCCACACAGACTGGAAGAGAAATGATGAAGTGTTTGATTTATTTCTCTGATAGTGAATTGAGGTGTTTCCATCAGTGAGAAATAAAGTGTCCACCTGAACACAAGGTTCTAATATCAGGATAAAAATATAACATGAACATCTGTGTACAGATGTGACAAGTAAGAATGTGCATCACAGAGAAAAAGATCCTGCGATTTCTCACCACATCACATTCTCTAGCGCTGAAAACACGACCAATAGAGTTCAGTCGTGTGTAATTCTGTCACGTATACTGAAGCCAGTAACATGCTTGGTCTCTTTAATTCTCTCACATTATATACTTTAGTCGTATATAAATCTTTGTGACCTCCTGTGCAGATGTTATTCTGTACATCTAAAACCATGACCATTATATATATATTATATATATATTATATTATTATATATATACTGTATATATAATATATATATATACACAGTACCAAAAGTTTGGACACACCACCTTTTCAACAGGACAATGACCCCAAACACACCTCCAGGCTGTGTAAGGGCTATTTGACCATGAAGGAGAGTGATGGGGTGCTGCACCAGATGACCTGGCCTCCACAGTCACCGGACCTGAACCCAATCAGGATGGTTTGGGGTGAGCTGGACCTCAGAGTGAAGGCAAAAGGGCCAACAAGTGCTAAGCATCTATGGGAACTCCTTCAAGACTGTTGGAAGACCATTTCAGGTGACGACCTCTTGAAGCTCATCGAGAGAATGCCAAGAGTGTGCAAAGCAGTAATCAAAGCAAAAGGTGGCTACTTTGAAGAACCTAGAATATGACATATTTTCAGTTGTTTCACACTTTTTTCTATGTACGTATATAATTCCACACGTGTTCATTCATAGTTTTGATGCCTTCAGTGTGAATCTACAATGTTCATAGTCATGAAAATAAAGAAAACTCTTTGAATGAGAAGGTGTCCAAACTTTTGGTCTGTACTGTATATATATATATTCAGTACTCGCTGTTACAATATTTATATACTTGAAACTTTCACAAATGGGGTTTAAATAGTCTGTGTACGTTTTACTCATTTGATGTCCTATTTATGGCCGTAGTAAGTTATGAGGACACAGAGATCCAGACCTCTGTCATTTTTAATTATTAAATGGTCAATAATCAAAACTGGTAATCCGGGGTGACGAGAGAGAGAGAGGAGAGAGAGAGAGAGAGAGAGAGAGAGAGAGAGAGAGAGAGAGAATTATGAAATTATTTAAAAAACGATGTGAATTTATTTAGAGGATAATTAATGCTTCATGTTGTAACCTCTCACATTCTAAGCTCCTCTTCAGTCTGTTATAAAATTTTACAAAGTGGAACAATCTTAATTTTATTAAACTCAATAAGCCTTTATTTAATAAATGTTATAAAAAATGCCGTACTGATGTTTACTAACTTATAGCTTTAATAATGTGAGAAATCTCTGCACTAGTTTATTGGATAAAATAATGAAATATATTCCTCGTCGTGCATAAAACAGTGACTGCATGAAACTGTAGCACAAACAGTGTCCCGGTGGTGTGAGGTGTTGAGTGTGTACTACTGTATGTGCAGCTTTGTCACCAGAGACCTGGGTTCATTCTCAATAAGTTATCATCCTTTTAATATTGTTTATAAATGTAATGATTTACACTCTGTTAGAAGTACAAAATGTTTAATACACAACAATACTGAGGTACAAATAATATCTGCTACTATTTATAAGTAACAATAGCTTATAACTATTATTATACACTTAATATTGCCAATAAATGCTATAAATCATTAAACTTTAATAAATATAAGGAATAATAAAGTTAACAAATGGTAAACTTATGCCACAGTATCAAGCCCTGTTTACAGGTATAAGTTTACCACCGAAAGTCCGTGCTGACTGACACAAAAAAAGGGAGATCCGTCTCCACAAACACGTATCAAATAGATTACATTTCGTAACCTATGTGACGACCTGCCATGAGACTGGGTTAGGCACTGGGATGAAAGTTTATCAGAGCTTTTTATCTCTTAATGATCTTCTCAATGTTCTATTTTCCGCTTGATTTTTCATATCTAATGACTTTAATAATGTGCTGCTGTTATTTAACACATTTTATCACATTTAATATATATATATATATATATATATATACTATTGTAAAGATTTGTGTTTAAAAAGTTCTATAGAAATTATTAGAATTATTTCTCAAAATGTAAAGGGGTGTGTGTGTGTGTGTGTGTGTGTTTGTATGTGTGTGTGTGTGTGTGTGTGTGTGTGTGTGTGTGTGTGTGTGTGTGTGTGTGTGTGTGTGTGTGTGTGTGTACCTCAGTATCTCCAGTGTACAGTGTGGATCCTTCAGCCCATCAGAGAGCAGCTTCACTCCTGAATCCTGCAGTTTATTGTCACTCAGGTTCAGTTCTCTCAGTCTGGAGGAGTTTGAGCTGAGAACTGAGGACAGAACTCTACAGCTTTCCTCTGTCAGTTTACAGTTCCACAGACTGGAAAAGAAATGATGAAGTGTTTGATTTATTTCTCTGATAGTGAATTGAGGTGTTTCCATCAGTGAGAAATAAAGTGTCCACCTTAACACAAGGTTCTAATATCAGGATAAAAATATAACATGAACATCTGTGTACAGATGTGACAAGTAAGAATGTGTATCACAGAGAAAAAGATCCTGCGATTTCTCACCACATCACATTCTCTAGCGCTGAAAACACGACCAATAGAGTTCAGTCGTGTGTAATTCTGTCACGTATACTGAAGCCAGTAACATGCTTGGTCTCTTTAATTCTCTCACCTTATATACTTTAGTCGTATATAAATCTTTGTGACCTCCTGTGCAGACGTTATTCTGTACATCTAAAACCATGACCATTATATATATATATTATATATATATTATATTATTATATATATACTGTATATATTATATATATATACAGTACCAAAAGTATGGACACACCACCTTTTCAACAGGACAATGACCCCAAACACACCTCCAGGCTGTGTAAGGGCTATTTGACCATGAAGGAGAGTGATGGGGTGCTGCACCAGATGACCTGGCCTCCACAGTCACCGGACCTGAACCCAATCGAGATGGTCTGGGGTGAGCTGGACCTCAGAGTGAAGGCAAAAGGGCCAACAAGTGCTAAGCATCTATGGGAACTCCTTCAAGACTGTTGGAAGACCATTTCAGGTGACGACCTCTTGAAGCTCATCAAGAGAATGCCCAGAGTGTGCAAAGCAGTAATCAAAGCAAAAGGTGGCTACTTTGAAGAACCTAGAATATGACATATTTTCAGTTGTTTCACACTTTTTTTCTATGTACGTATATAATTCTACACGTGTTCATTCATAGTTTTGATGCCTTCAGTGTGAATCTACAATGTTCATAGTCATGAAAATAAAGAAAACTCTTTGAATGAGAAGGTGTCCAAACTTTTGGTCTGTACTGTATATATATATTCAGTACTCGCTGTTACAATATTTATATACTTGAAACTTTCACAAATGGGGTTTAAATAGTCTGTGTACGTTTTACTCATTCGATGTCCTATTTATGGCCGTAGTAAGTTATGAGGACACAGAGATCCAGACCTCTGTCATTTATAATTATTAAATGGTCAATAATAAACTCCCAAAAACAAAAAAAAAGTTGAAATGCCGGGTGACGAGAGAGAGAGAGAGAGATAGAGAGAAAGAGAGAGAGAGAGAGAGAGAGAGAGAGAGATAGAGAGAAAGAGAGAGAGAGAGAGAGAGAGAGAGAGAGAGAGAGAGAATTATGAAATTATTTAAAAAACGATGTGAATTTATTTAGAGGATAATTAATGCTTCATGTTGTAACCTCTCACATTCTACGCTCCTCTTCAGTCTGTTATAAAACTTTTCAAAATGGAACAATCTTAATTTTATTAAACTCAATAAGCCTTTATTTAATAAATGTTATAAAAAAATGCCGTACTGATGTTTACTAACTTGTAGCTTTAATAATGTGAGAAATCTCTGCACTAGTTTATTGGATAAAATAATGAAATATATTCCTAGTCGTGCATAAAACAGTGACTGCATGAAACTGTAGCACAAACAGTGTCCCGGTGGTGTGAGGTGTTGAGTGTGTACTACTGTATGTGCAGCTTTGTCACCAGAGACCTGGGTTCATTCTCAATAAGTTATCATCCTTTTAATATTGTTTATAAATGTAATGATTTACACTCCGTTAGAAGTACATAATGTTTAATACACAACAATACTGAGGTACAAATAATATCTGCTACTATTTATAAGTAACAATAGCTTATAACTATTATTATACACTTAATATTGCCAATAAATGCTATAAATCATTAAACTTTAATAAATATAAGGAATAATAAAGTTAACAAATGGTAAACTTATGCCACAGTATCAAGCCCTGTTTACAGGTATAAGTTTACCACCGAAAGTCCGTGCTGACTGACACAAAAAAAAGGGAGATCCGTCTCCACAAACACGTATCAAATAGATTACATTTCGTAACCTATGTGACGACCTGCCATGAGACTGGGTTAGGCACTGGGATGAAAGTTTATCAGAGCTTTTTATCTCTTAATGATCTTCTCAATTTTCTATTTTCCGCTTGATTTTTCATATCTAATGACTTTAATAATGTGCTGCTGTTATTTAACACATTTTATCACATTTAATATATATATATATATATATATATATACTATTGTAAAGATTTGTGTTTAAAAAGTTCTATAGAAATTATTAGAATTATTTCTCAAAATGTAAAGGGGTGTGTGTGTGTGTGTGTGTGTGTTTGTATGTGTATGTGTATGTGTGTGTATGTGTGTGTGTGTGTGTGTGTGTGTGTGTGTGTGTGTGTGTGTGTGTGTGTGTGTGTACCTCAGTATCTCCAGTGTACAGTGTGGATCCTTCAGCCCATCAGAGAGCAGCTTCACTCCTGAATCCTGCAGTTTATTGTCACTCAGGTTCAGTTCTCTCAGTCTGGAGGAGTTTGAGCTGAGAACTGAGGACAGAACTCTACAGCTTTCCTCTGTCAGATTACAGTTCCACAGACTGGAAAAGAAATGATGAAGTGTTTGATTTATTTCTCTGATAGTGAATTGAGGTGTTTCCATCAGTGAGAAATAAAGTGTCCACCTTAACACAAGGTTCTAATATCAGGATAAAAATATAACATGAACATCTGTGTACAGATGTGACAAGTAAGAATGTGTATCACAGAGAAAAAGATCCTGCGATTTCTCACCACATCACATTCTCTAGCGCTGAAAACACGACCAATAGAGTTCAGTCGTGTGTAATTCTGTCACGTATACTGAAGCCAGTAACATGCTTGGTCTCTTTAATTCTCTCACCTTATATACTTTAGTCGTATATAAATCTTTGTGACCTCCTGTGCAGACGTTATTCTGTACATCTAAAACCATGACCATTATATATATATATTATATATATATTATATTATTATATATATACTGTATATATATTATATATATATACAGTACCAAAAGTATGGACACACCACCTTTTCAACAGGACAATGACCCCAAACACACCTCCAGGCTGTGTAAGGGCTATTTGACCATGAAGGAGAGTGATGGGGTGCTGCACCAGATGACCTGGCCTCCACAGTCACCGGACCTGAACCCAATCGAGATGGTCTGGGGTGAGCTGGACCTCAGAGTGAAGGCAAAAGGGCCAACAAGTGCTAAGCATCTATGGGAACTCCTTCAAGACTGTTGGAAGACCATTTCAGGTGACGACCTCTTGAAGCTCATCAAGAGAATGCCAAGAGTGTGCAAAGCAGTAATCAAAGCAAAAGGTGGCTACTTTGAAGAACCTAGAATATGACATATTTTTAGTTGTTTCACACTTTTTTCTATGTACGTATATAATTCTACACGTGTTCATTCATAGTTTTGATGCCTTCAGTGTGAATCTACAATGTTCATAGTCATGAAAATAAAGAAAACTCTTTGAATGAGAAGGTGTCCAAACTTTTGGTCTGTACTGTATATATATATTCAGTACTCGCTGTTACAATATTTATATACTTGAAACTTTCACAAATGGGGTTTAAATAGTCTGTGTACGTTTTACTCATTCGATGTCCTATTTATGGCCGTAGTAAGTTATGAGGACACAGAGATCCAGACCTCTGTCATTTATAATTATTAAATGGTCAATAATAAACTCCCAAAAACAAAAAAAAAGTTGAAATGCCGGGTGACGAGAGAGAGAGAGAGAGAGAGAGAGAGAGAGATAGAGAGAAAGAGAGAGAGAGAGAGAGAGAGAGAGAGAGAGAGAGAATTATGAAATTATTTAAAAAACGATGTGAATTTATTTAGAGGATAATTAATGCTTCATGTTGTAACCTCTCACATTCTACGCTCCTCTTCAGTCTGTTATAAAACTTTTCAAAATGGAACAATCTTAATTTTATTAAACTCAATAAGCCTTTATTTAATAAATGTTATAAAAAAATGCCGTACTGATGTTTACTAACTTGTAGCTTTAATAATGTGAGAAATCTCTGCACTAGTTTATTGGATAAAATAATGAAATATATTCCTAGTCGTGCATAAAACAGTGACTGCATGAAACTGTAGCACAAACAGTGTCCCGGTGGTGTGAGGTGTTGAGTGTGTACTACTGTATGTGCAGCTTTGTCACCAGAGACCTGGGTTCATTCTCAATAAGTTATCATCCTTTTAATATTGTTTATAAATGTAATGATTTACACTCCGTTAGAAGTACATAATGTTTAATACACAACAATACTGAGGTACAAATAATATCTGCTACTATTTATAAGTAACAATAGCTTATAACTATTATTATACACTTAATATTGCCAATAAATGCTATAAATCATTAAACTTTAATAAATATAAGGAATAATAAAGTTAACAAATGGTAAACTTATGCCACAGTATCAAGCCCTGTTTACAGGTATAAGTTTACCACCGAAAGTCCGTGCTGACTGACACAAAAAAAGGGAGATCCGTCTCCACAAACACGTATCAAATAGATTACATTTCGTAACCTATGTGACGACCTGCCATGAGACTGGGTTAGGCACTGGGATGAAAGTTTATCAGAGCTTTTTATCTCTTAATGATCTTCTCAATGTTCTATTTTCCGCTTGATTTTTCATATCTAATGACTTTAATAATGTGCTGCTGTTATTTAACACATTTTATCACATTTAATATATATATATATATATATATATACTATTGTAAAGATTTGTGTTTAAAAAGTTCTATAGAAATTATTAGAATTATTTCTCAAAATGTAAAGGGGTGTGTGTGTGTGTGTGTGTGTGTTTGTATGTGTGTGTGTGTGTGTGTGTGTGTGTGTGTGTGTGTGTGTGTGTGTGTGTGTGTGTGTGTGTGTGTGTGTACCTCAGTATCTCCAGTGTACAGTGTGGATCCTTCAGCCCATCAGAGAGCAGCTTCACTCCTGAATCCTGCAGTTTATTGTCACTCAGGTTCAGTTCTCTCAGTCTGGAGGAGTTTGAGCTGAGAACTGAGGACAGAACTCTACAGCTTTCCTCTGTCAGTTTACAGTTCCACAGACTGGAAAAGAAATGATGAAGTGTTTGATTTATTTCTCTGATAGTGAATTGAGGTGTTTCCATCAGTGAGAAATAAAGTGTCCACCTTAACACAAGGTTCTAATATCAGGATAAAAATATAACATGAACATCTGTGTACAGATGTGACAAGTAAGAATGTGCATCACAGAGAAAAAGATCCTGCGATTTCTCACCACATCACATTCTCTAGCGCTGAAAACACGACCAATAGAGTTCAGTCGTGTGTAATTCTGTCACGTATACTGAAGCCAGTAACATGCTTGGTCTCTTTAATTCTCTCACATTATATACTTTAGTCTTTATAAATCTTTGTGACCTCCTGTGCAGATGTTATTCTGTACATCTAAAACCATGACCATTATATATATTTCAGTACTCGCTGTTACAATATTTATTATTTTGAACTTTATTATGACAAAACAAAAATAAAAACAAAAACACATGAACATTGTCCTGAGAGTGGGCTTCATACATTATTTGCCTTCATAACATATACATATTAAGGCATAGATTGTGTCCTATTTCAGAAAGTCTGGACTCCATCTTCTTTCAAAAGCTGTGACTTTTAATTGGAGTTGTGCTGTCAACCGTTCCATTAAGTAAACTTGTTTTAACTTTTGTGTCCATTGCTTAACAGTAGGTGGCTCGGGCTTTAGCCAACAGATTGTTATCATTTTCCTAGCCGTCATTAAAAAAAGACGGAGAAGAAATGCTTGATCTTGTGAAAGTTTGTCTGGAAAGATGTCCAATAAAAAAGTTAAAGAGTCAAAAGATATGTTCACTTTTAGTAGATTGTCCACAATGCCCTTAATGTCCCCCCAAAAGCAATGTATGATGGGGCAGTCCCAAAAGATACGAGTTTGATCACCGACCAATCCACATTTCCTCCAACATTTGTCACTCATACTATTCATGGTGAGGAAAGATTTCAACGGAGTCCTGAAAAATCAGATTTTCGTCTTCCACTCAAATTCCCTTCAAATCTGACTGCCCACACCCTTATGACATCCAGAACAAATATTAACCCAAACATCGTCATCCAAGGTAACATTCATTTCCATTTCCCATTGTTGTTTTATATGTTGTGTATTATCTGACATGTCAATCAACAATTTTTTGTACAACAAGGACAATTGTTTTTTCATTACATCACCATTTTCAATCAAATTAATAAAATGTTTCTCTATATTTGTAGGCTTAATTCTTATCAGTTCCCAATCATTATGTTTTGTGACATAGCTCCTTATTTGAAAATATTTATATAGATCACTTGAGGGTAACTTAAATTTCACTCTTAGTTGGGCAAAGGATTTAAATACATTCCCATCAAACAATTGATTCACTGTGAGGAGACCTCTCTCAGCCCATCCCCGGAAACCGCTACTGTCTGACAAGGATGGGAGGAACTCAATATTTCTATAGCTCGAGATAAACCAGTCTTTCCCTTCAGCAGCTTTTGGACCTTATTCCAAATCTTTAAAGTGTGTTTAACCCATAAATTCGAAATTTAAATTTTTTTCTGAGACTGCAGGTTGAGAAATGGGAGCTGAGAAAGAGAGATTCCCGGCACTAATTGGATCTAATCAGTTCAGCTAACGGTTCTATACTCAAAGCTTATAGAGAGGGTGAAAGAAGCTCACCCTGCCTAGTACCGCGTCCCAATGGGAAAAAATTTGAGCAGTGCCCATTGACCCTTACTCGTGACTTTGGATTTTTATAGAAAGTTTGGATCCACTCTATAAACGTCTCACTGACGCCCATGTGCCTCAATGCCTGTTGTAGGAAACCCCAGTCCACCCGATCAAAAGCCTTCTCAGCATCCAAGCTGAGAAGCATTGATGGGGTATTCCTTTTCTGAGCCACTATTTGGAGATTTAAAGCTCTTCGAACATTGTCGGTCCCCTGTCTACTGGCGATAAAGCCAGTCTGATCGGGTTTCAGAAGTTTTCTCATATATTTTGGCATTCTGTTTACAATGATGCCAGTCAGTATCTTTAAATCCACGCAGAGGAGACTGATGGGGCGATAAGACGAGCACAAAGTAGGATCCTTACCATCTTTATAAATGACACTAATAATCGCTTCAGACCATGACTGAGGAGGATCCCGCTCTGAGAGTGCATAATTATAAACTTTATCCAGAAGAGGTGTCACTTTATCCAGAACATTTTATAGTATTCGCCTGGGAGGCCGTCCACTCCTGGAGATTTATTATTTTTAAGTTTTAAAATACTATTTTTTATTTCCTCTCTTGTAATTGGGCGTGTCAATAGATCGGCTTCCTCCTCAGTCAATTTAGTAAGACATATTAAACCCATTAAACCTATTAAAAGTGTCACTATTTTGTACTGTATGGTAATCTTTCTCTAACTGTCTAATTTTATTTTCCAATCCTAATTGTTCTGCAAGCCTCTCTCGCTTTAATCTTGATGAAATCACAATAATGTTTCCTCTCAGGTCTCATTGTCATTAAACTGAATATACACTAATAACCCTTTCCTAATTTGTTGTTGAATCGCTTCGGTATTTAGAATAGATACATTTGCTCTCCAGTATTTAAAATTATTATTTGGACTCAACTTTAACGTCAAAGAGACTGGAGCATGATCTGAGATGGTAATCGCTTCAATATTACATTGGGTCATTCTATAAGAATCCACACCTGTCATCAAAAACATATCTAATCTAGAGTGACTACCGTGTACATTTAAAAAAAAAGTGAAATCTTTTTCCTTGGGATGCAGGAGACGCCAAACATCTATCAAACCCAACTCGTCCATCAGTGCACAGAGAGTTAAAGATTTCCTAGTCCTTGGACCGAGGTCAGCAGGGAGTCTGTCTATAGATGCTCTCAAAACACAGTTAAAGTCCCCCCCTATAAGAACAGTCCCTTCAGCCTTGTCTGCTGTCAAGTGTACAATATTTTTAAAGAAAATTGGACAATCCTCATTTGGGGCATATAAATTCACTAAAGTAATTTTAGTGCCCCCTATACACCCAATAAGCATCAGAAATCTCCCATCCTTATCAGTAAAGGTTTTCTCGTGGCAAAAATACACTGATTTGCTAAAAAGGTTAGCAACTCCCCTTTTCCTCCCACTTTGATCCGAGGAGCTATATTGCTGATCTACACACTCTCTCCTCAGCTTCATGTGCTCCCTGTCAGACAGATGTGTTTCCTGTAGCATTGCTATGGCACAATTAAACTTTTTCAGTTGATTCAGCACCTTTTTTCTTTTAATTGGACTACCTAAGCCTTTAACATTATACGTAACACATATTAAGCTATCCATCTGTTATTCTGTTGTATATTCAACTGCTATAGCCCTTTCTTGAATCTCACAGACATCACTGTAAGAGGAGTCATTACTAAAAATAACAATATGGCCCATCAAACGTCTCAGGACAAAAAAAAAACATTTACAAATGAACACATGAATAACAAGTTGAACAATGTAGGCTTCCACATACCCGACTGGATCAAAACGTGAATCTTTTAACTCAAACCTGAATGACCCGGTCCCTGATGTATCTTGGACGGAGGCTGGTGACTGGACCTCCGCGGGGGAAAAAAAAACAAAAACACGTCGTGTGCGGTATCGCTGTCGCTCCCAGAGCGCTTCGTTAGCGACTGGGCTGTTGATAGGTGGTCCTCCACTTAGAGTGGTTCTCGCGTCTCGTCCATATTGAGAATGTCCCCCCCCCCTCCTAACTATACTAGTTTAACTGGATAGATGTACTCGGCGAATATACAAATTAGTTATCCTTGTTAAAGAAGGCTTTAATTTCGGCGTTGGTAAGTGTCGCTGGTCCTCCAATGGGTCTCCTTCCCGCTGTATTCCACCCGTCTTGGCACAGCTCCATCTCCAGTCGCTCTCTCTCATCCACTCGAGCGTGCACCCCCAACTTCTCAAGTGCCGGCACAGCGTCTGCCAATGTCGGGTAGGTCTTCACGCTATCCTCCATATAGACTCTCAGCTGTGCCGGAAAAACACACTTTGCCCTCGTGTTCTTCATCTTTAGCTGCTTAACTGCACCAGCGCACTTTTCTCCTGCAGCTCGGGAGAGAAGTCACGATCAAAGTAGATCTGTTTTCCTTCGTACATGACTTTTTTCTGTTCCCAGGCCTGTCTCAGTATGGTTTCTTTCACTGAAAAGTCTAGAAACCTAACGACCAGCGAACGAGGGGCAGCATCAGCGTTTTTGGGCTTAGCAGTAAGCGCCCTTTCAATGACGATGTTAAGATCAGGGGGAAGCTGAAGAACAGAGTTAAGCAAATCATGTACAAACCGCTTAACATCTCTTCCCTCGCACCCTTCAGCCACTTTATAAATTCTCAGATTGTTTCGCCTTAAACAATTTTGCATGTTTTCACATCGTGCATTCAAATCCATCTCTCGATGCAGTAAGTAGCGGAGGGCCCGCTCATGACGCCTGGCCGTGTCTTCATTAGCACTGATACGGTCCTCCGCCTCCGCGGTTCTCTTTTGTAGTTCAGTAAACTCTCCTTTCAGTTCCCCGAACGACGTTTCCAGCCACGTTAAAGATAGCTGAGTCTGAGTGTGTTCATCTTGATTGTCTTTCCTCAGCTTCTCGAGCTCTGCCAGAATTTTTGACTCAGAATCCCGCATGTTAGCATCCGATTGCGCACTCTGTGCTTGCATCAGAGGTAGCTGCTTCAAGTTTTCGCCTTTTTCCTTTACTGAATCCTGTTTAGATTGTCCTCTACCTCTAGTTGTCGACATGTCAAATTTGTTAATGGTCGCCGAGTATTATACTGGTTTTATTAGGAAATTATTAAACTTTTGGACGGAGCGATTCCCTCAAGCTGCTGTCAGCATGGCGTCACCCGGAAGCCCTCCCTGTTACAATATTTATATACTTGAAACTTTCACAAATGGGGTTTAAATAGTCTGTGTACGTTTTACTCATTTGATGTCCTATTTATGGCCATAGTAAGTTATGAGGACACAGAGATCCAGACCTCTGTCATTTATAATTATTAAATGGTCAATAATAAAAAAACGAAAAACCAAAAACGAAAAAATGTTGAAATGCCGGGTGACGAGAGAGAAAGAGAGAGAGAGAGAGAGAGAGAGAGAGAGAGAGAGAGAGAGAGAGAGAGAGAGAGAATTATGAAATTATTTAAAAAACGATGCCATGTGAATTTATTTATTCAGTCTGTTATAAAATTTTACAAAGTGGAACAATCTTAATTTTATTAAACTCAATAAGCCTTTATTTAATAAATGTTATAAAAAAAATGCCATACTGATGTTTGCTAACTTGTAGCTTTAATAATGTGAGAAATCTCTGCACTAGTTTATTGGATAAAATAATGAAATATATTCCTAGTCGTGCATAAAACAGTGACTGCATGAAACTGTAGCACAAACAGTGTCCCGGTGGTGTGAGGTGTCGAGTGTGTACTACTGTATGTGCAGCTTTGTCACCAGAGACCTGGGTTCATTCTCAATAAGTTATCATCCTTTAATATTGTTTATAAATGTAATGATTTACACTCTGTTAGAAGTACATAATGTTTAATACACAACAATACTGAGGTACAAATAATATCTGCTACTATTTATAAGTACCAATAGCTTATAACTATTTACACTTAATATTGCCAATAAATGCCATAAATCATTAAACTTTAATAAATATAAGGAATAATAAAGTTAACAAATGGTAAACTTATGCCACAGTATCAAGCCGTGTTTCGAAAGTCCGTGCTGACTGACAAAAAAAGGGAGATCCGTCTCCACAAACACGTATCAAATAGATTACATTTCGTAACCTATGTGACGACCTGCCGTGAGACTGGGTAAGGCACTGGGATGAAAGTTTATCAGAGCTTTTTATCTCTTAATGATCTTCTCAATGTTCTATTTTCTGCTTGATTTTTCATATCTAATGACTTTAATATTGTGCTGCTGTTATTTAACACATTTTATCACATTTAATATATATATTCTATTGTAAAGATTTGTGTTTAAAAAGTTCTATAGAAATAAAGATGTGATGATTAGAATTATTTCTCAAAATGTAAAGAGGTGTGTGTGTGTGTGTGTGTGTGTGTGTGTGTGTGTGTGTGTGTGTGTGTGTGTGTGTGTGTGTGTGTGTGTGTGTGTGTGTGTGTGTGTGTGTGTGTGTGTGTGTGTGTGTGTGATTGAGTGTGTGTGTGAGTGAGTGTGTGTGTGTGTGTGTGTGTGTGTGTGTGTGTGTGTGTGTGTGTGTGTGTGTACTTCAGTATCTCCAGTGTACAGTGTGGATCCTTCAGTCCATCAGAGAGCAGCTTCACTCCTGAATCCTGCAGTTCATTGTGACTCAGGTTCAGTTCTCTCAGACTGGAGGAGTTTGAGCTGAGAACTGAGGACAGAACTCTACAGCTTTCCTCTGTCAGATTACACACACACAGACTGGAAGAGAAATGATGAAATATCAGAACACTGATCTCAAACACACAAACACAGTCATAATCCAGCTAAAGTTGAAGATGTAACAGAAATGTCAGTGTGTTTGTGTCACACACACAAATCAGAGGACAGGACACCACATCAGCACATTTACAGGAGCAGGGACGTCTTTCTGCACTCCACAATCTCTCAGCAACAATTTTTTATAAGACCATTAGGTCATGTACATAACACACACATGTGAGAGCGAGCAGCCTACAAACACTACACTCTGATCTGTGTTCAAGTTTCTACAACCAACACTGCAGATACAGTGCATTTTATTACAGAAAAAGGAGTGTTCACATACATCCAAACACATCCAAACTAAAGAGAAAGTTTAGATAAACGATTCTTGATTATGATTTACATTTTTTTTCTTATGGAACACACTTTAGCCCCAGTATTAAAAAAAATAATGTGTCAGATACAATCACAATACACCTTCCAAGTGCTTTAACCCAAGACTAGACAAAAGAAGTTAGCACCTAATTCACCTCTGTAACTCAGTTATAAAACTCAACTTAAGCTGAATACAAGACCATATTTAATACAATAAAGAAAATCCACCTCCACTCTTTCCAGTATGGTACAATTCAGTATTTTGTTCCCAGTCCAATAGAGCTCAAGTGATATCAGACCTCAGAGTCTGTAAACCTTTAGCCCAATGTGTAATATTTTATCAGTACATAATGATGAACAGAGAACAAAACCAGTCTGTTATTAACATTGTACAACAAACATATAGATTAACTACAGCTGCTTATAAATACAAACACAGTCCACAGCTTAAAATCTCCAAAATCCACAGACAGGTTTGAAAGAACGAAACCTGACGTCTCTTCAACAGTAACGGTGATAAACCTGACCGACCATCACGTGCAACCGTCTTTGTGTTCACCGTCTGTTTTTACCACATCCACCATCTTCTGATGCAGTGAACCAGACAAAAAACTGTGTCTATAATTCAGATTCTATACAACAGATGAACAAAACTTTTTAATAACCGCGGTCACGACACTACACCCACCTGTGACACATTATTCATAAAATGCCTCATATGATGTTATAAGATTTTGTCCATGTGGCCCAGCCCTCAGTTCAGATATAACATGTTAGTGTAAAAAGTGAAACAATCTTCTGTAAAAGTACCAGAGGTTTGTGTAAAGATGATTAGAGGAATTATTAACACACATTAATACAAACAGTGCAGTTCAGTGTTACATTAAAATAATAAACCATGCAGTAATACATTTATAAATAAAAAATACTCACAAAGCTTTTCTGGAGGCTTTGACCACTGGCAGCAGCCTCAGAAGACATTCATGTGATGGATCATATTTCCTCAAATTAAACACATCCAGCTCCTGTTCTGAGGTCAGTAACACAAACACCAGAGCTGACCACTGAGCAGGAGAGAGACTGGTTCCTCTGAGAGGACTGTTACCTCCTCTGTTCAGGTAAGTTTGTACTTCCTGCACTAGAGAATCATCATTCAGTTCATTCAGACAGTGGAACAGGTTGATGGATGTCTCTGGAGATGGATTCTCCCTGATCTTCTCCTTGATGTACTCCACTGTTTCCTGTTTGCTGTGAGATCTGCTTCCTGTCTGTGGCATTAAGTCTCGTAAGAGAGTTTGATTGGTCTCCAGTGAGAGACCCAGAAGGAAGCGGAGGAACAGGTCCAGGTGTCCATTCTCACTCTGTAAGGCCTTGTCCACTGCACTCCTGAGGAGATCAGACATGTTTGACTTCCTGAAAAGATCAGACAGATCAGAGGTTTGATGTTCTGTTACATTTCTGCTGATGAAGGAGAGAAATGTGTATAAAGCAGCCAGAAACTCCTGAACACTCAGATGTACGAAGCTGAACACCTTCCCCAGGTGAAGCCCAAACTCCTCTCTGAAGATCTGGGTACACACTCCTGAGTACACTGACACTTCTCTGACATCAATGCCACACTCTCTCAGGTCTTCCTCATAGAAGATCAGGTTTCCTTTCTCCAGCTGCTGGAAAGCCAGTTTTCCCAGTGCCATGATACTGTCTCTGGTCTGCTTTGGATCACGGTCACATTTCTGATGGTACTTTTGGTCCTTGTGTTTGATCTGAAAGATCAGGAAGTGTGTGAACATTTGAGTCAGAGTCTTGGGGATCTCTCCACACTTTGTTTCACCCAACATTCTCTCTAGAACAGTGGCTGAGATCCAGCAGAAGACTGGGATGTGACACATGATGTAGAGGCTTCTTGAAGACTTCAGGTGAGTGATGATTTTATTGGCCAGGCTCTGATCACTGATCCTCCTCCTGAAGTACTCCTCCTTCTGAGGATCACTGAAGCCTCGTACCTCTGTTACCTGGTCTACACACTCAGGAGGGATCTGATTGGCTGCTCCTGGTCTTGTGGTTATCCAGAGGAGAGCAGAGGGAAGCAGATTCCCCTTGATGAGGTTTGTCAGCAGCACATCCACTGAGGCTGACTCTGTCACATCACACAATGTCTCATTCTTCTGGAAATTTAGAGGAAGTCGACACTCATCCAGACCATCAAAGATCAACACCACTTTGTAGGAGTCACAGTCTATTGATCCCAGTTCTCTTATTTCAGGGAAAAAGTGATGAAGAAGTTTCATGAGACTGAGATTTTGCTGCTTCATCAGATTCAGCTCTCTAAAGAGAAGTGGGAACATGAAGGTGACGTCCTGATTTGCTTTTCCTTCAGCCCAGTCCAGGATGAACTTCTGCACAGAGACTGTTTTTCCAATTCCAGCAACTCCTTTAGTCAGCACAGTTCTGATGGACTTGTCTTTAAAGAGCTCATTACATTTGATGGGTTTCTCCTGTGTTGCTGGTCTCCTGGACGCTGCCTCAATCTGTCTCACCTCATGTTCATTATTGACGTCTCCACTCCAACCCTCTGTGATGTAGAGCTCAGTGTAGATCTCATTCAGAAGTGCTGAGCTTCCAGGCTGTGAGATTCCTTCATTAATTCTTTTAAACTTCTCTCTCAGATTGGACTTCAACTTTGGCTGATACACAGAACCTACAGACTCTAATAAACAAAGTAATAACATGTTTTAATGTAAAATCACTGAGCTCAATATTAAATGTACATTTATTTCAGTTCCTGCTGTTCGTTCCTGATTGATGTACTAAATATTACTGAAGGATCATGACCATTGTACAGAGTAACCACAAGCTGGACCATGAACAGAACAGAAAAGCAGCAGATTTACATGATACTAAAATTACATTTAAAACTAAAAGTGTTCATATCTAAAACTATTTCCTCTCTCTAAAGTGAAGCTGATGGAATAAAGTCATGACTCAGAGCTCTTACTGTTGTGCAGTGTGTTAGCGAGATCTGTGTGGTTCATGTTCTTCAGGACGTGCAGTGTTATCTTCAGCGCTCCCTCTGTGACATTGTGCAGATCCTCCTCATCCTCCACCTCCCTCTCAGTGCATGCTGGGTAATCTGGAGTCAGGAGCTTCCTAAACCTCTTCAGCTCATTCTTTATCAGAGTGATGACTTTGTGTTCCAGCTCCTGGTTAGAAACACACAGGAACAGATCTAAATATTAATATGTTACAGTGAGAGATGATTTTAATTTATAAAAAGAAGTAGAAGTCTCTTTTTATTATCACATTTAAACTTAGTACTGAAATTTTGATTACCCATAATGCTGCTGCACATCAAGACATTACAAGGGATCACACACACACACACACACACACACACACACACACACACACACACACACACACACACACACACACACACACCTTGAATATGGAGTCCAGATGATTTTTGCTGATGTTTGATTTCTTCTTTTGTGGTCTGTGAACAAACAAAACCCATCATGTGATATGGACGTATTGGACGTATATGGATGTATTCATAGCTGCACAAATCACACACTAATAAATACACACACAGATATTTAACACTATCATCTTAACACAATACACTGATTTCAGGATTTCCTAACTGACACCAACATGTTTAGAAACAAATGTTTGAATAAATGAATAAAATCTTTATATTGTCATTAAAGTCCCAGGTGTAAATGTTCTTCTGTAGCACCACAGACCCTCCAGCTCAGGGACTGCAGACTGAACTGAACTCTTAAAGCACTTTTCCTCACTGCCAGTCCGAGAGCTGCAGCACTGCACAGTTTAGTGTTTTACTGCTTCAACACCTGATAAAGCTCATGAAGGGCTTCATAATGAGACGAGTGAGTTTGATCAGGTGGAACACTGCTGTAAAACACCTCACTATACTGACCTCACATCAGTAGAACTGTCTCTGTCTCTGAAGTATATCGGTTGTCCCATTGACTGGTCACTCTTCATGGACACACAGCTGGGTTCTGGTGAGTCTGATCTCTTTCCCTCCATCATTCTAGAATTACAACAGAAATATCAGCAATAATTAATACTCTGCTGTCTCAGCACTGTTAAACAATGTGTTCATCATTAAACACCAATAATCCCATCTTTTAAATTCAGATCCAGTCTGTACACTTATTCAAACAGGAGACAGGCCTCATAAGTCAGGAATTACAGTGATATCAGGAGTCCCAATCACAGCTAACTGACTCAGAAAGCTTAAAGCCTGTAGAGTTCACTGACACAAAGCTCTGCTGCTCTTATGCTGCACATTACACCGTCCTTTTTACTCTTCTCTAAGTGAATGATTTGTCTAAACTGTTCTTAGATGAGATCAGTGATATATTCACTGCTATTAAACACCTTAAAGCAAAGTTGACGTCCTGTGTTAACTAGTGAGTGTTTAGAGATACAGATGTGTTCCCATGAGACGGTGTGTATTTATTGCTGGTGAATGTAAAAGTAAGTCACCTCTCGTCTTTCTTTAAGTCCAGTTTTCCAGACACACTCATGTTGGAGGTCATGTCTCCTTCTCCAGATTACAGCAGGACACACGTTTACTTCACTCCAACATCGGTGTGTTAAATTAAACCTTGAATCAGCACAGAGTTCACTTACAGGAAATAGTCACGCTATCAAGTTATAAAACAACCTGTGTACATTAAAGCTTCAGTACAAACCCACAAAACTCTTCTGTATCTAGTGTCACTTCAGTGTGTTTATATATTAGAGCTTTACATACTCACTGTGTTTTTACTCCTGAAATCTTTTAGTTTTCACTCGTCACAAAATGGAGCTGCTGACTTTCACTTTCATTAGTTTATACTGCAGAGGGGGGAAGGGCAGTGACACACACACACACACACACACACACACTCTCACGCTCTTTTACAAGATGTGGTGCTGGTTTGTTCGTATATCATTGATGGATTGACTGCTCAAAATAAATCAGTAAAAATATATACTGTATTATCTAAAATATATAATAATATATATGTAATATATAAAACATGAATTTTGCTGTTTGCTCTTTTTAAGGGCAGTGTTTAAGGGTCCACTCCTCTTCAATGGCTGTGTGAAGTTGCTGGATATTGGCAGGAACACTGTTCACTGTACACGCTGTGGTATACTGTACGCCGATCCAGAGCATCACAAACATCTATTGTGTATTCGGCACATTCAGAATATTCCAACCTTCAACAGAGATCACATTGCACCTGAAGCACAGGAAAAGTAATACATGTGTCATTTAAAACAATAAATCTTTTAGAAAGGGAACACTTTAACTGAAAATTATATTGCTATAATAAAGAGCAGTTGGAACATCATAGGATAAGTTGACCATTTGCTGAATTACAATATTTCAATTCCAAAGCCCAAGTATACGTTTGATAACATTATTGGTTATTCAAGCCAAACTTACATTAGGTTTCTTTAAGTACTTTAAAAGTATAGATATGAACTGAATGTGTGGGATGAATATGATTCCTTACCATTTCAATGATGCTTTTTTTCAGCATTACCTTCCAACATGAAACACACCACATTGTAGTCCTCTGCATTTCCTAGAACACAATGATTAAAACTGGCTCTATTACAAATAACAAAACAATCCATACAAAGTTCATCCAATTATAGTGCAAAACATTTCAATTTAGATTTACAAAATGATACTTGACAATCCATAGTGTGACAAAGAGTAAGACTATAATATGATGTAGAACATTTACTGTAAATGTCCAAAAAAAAAGTGTTTTTGTCTTCTTACTTTTTTATCAGATATTTCTGTTCATGAGGAGTGTTTTGTCTAATACATTTTGATTCATGTTTTTTTTAAACTTTATATTTACAATTGAGTAAATGTCCCTAAACTTACCTCAATATTTTAGCAGTGCACATACAATCTCCATTCTAGCCAAAGCTATAGCACTTTCACTTGTCTTCACATCTTAAACACTGCTTTTTAAAAGATACAAGTGCAAAAGATTTTTTGAGATTTTAAACATTATGCCTTTATTACAGGTACTGGCTGGTACCACATAAACAGTGTATGTGCTCTCTCTGCAAACAGGTGAAATAAATCACACAGGGCAAACTCTGCATCTGTTTTCTCATCTCGCTCAGCAGAAAGAGCAAAAAGGATTTATTAAACATTCACAATTTAAATCCTCCTCTGTTACAAACACTCAATGTTCACTTTGACAAACACAGCTTCAAAATAAAATACCAATTGTCCTTTTTTTCTTCATCTTTCAGCAAACACTGAGTTATAAATTTGGTGTGATTAAATAAATCAAAATGACAATAACCAGGTGTTACTCTGTAAGTTGTATCTTTTTAACTGAAAATAAACTTAGAAAACATATAGCTTATGTTATCACTTACATATGGTTCTTAAATGCATTTTGCATTTCCAGATAAAGTTATCTTTACTCTTCCTAAATTGCATGAGCTGACAGATTTAACCACTTAAAAAATATAATCACATTTGTTGTTATCCTTAACTTTCAACCATGACAAACATTAACATTAGGTTTTAACATTTTACACAATATCAAATGTTCCAAATGTATTGAGACGTTATAAAAATGTTTGAGGAGCTAAAAATCAATCTCTGTCTGACGTGACTTTGGCTGCAGCAAGTGACGTCATCAGGCGCGAAAATGCGGCTGCTGCTATATATACATATATGTCCACATATTCGTAACACAGCCTTATTGGCGGACATTAAAACATTCAGCGACATTTTAGACTATTAAACTTTGGGTACTTCGCTTAATCTACGATTTCTACGCTTAATCTACGATCTGGCAAACGGTTTCCCTTTTGCGATTCCGCAATCGGCAGAGCAAATGTAGCACACGCCGTTTACCGACTCGCGATGGGTAATTCGCAAAGCACAACATTCCTTCCGTTTGCCCAGCGCGAGATCATAGGGAGGAATTAAAAGTACGAGGCTCCAGGTGCAAGAGGCGGGGCTGCAGTTACCAAATTTCAAGCTTAAAGTTCATGCAAACTATACTATTAATAGACAGGTTTCAGTCAAATATTTATGGTTTATTTTATATATTCGTTATATATTTTATATTGATTGGTTAACTATTTTATAAGCATGCATCCTCTTCTATGGTTAATATTCTCATCAAAGTGAGCATCATAAACGTAGGAATCAAAATAATAAAAGATAGCCTACTACACCTGTCAGGGGAAATTACATTTATTTTTGTGCCCTTTAATTTATTCATTTAATTTATTATGTTTCTATGTTTGTGTTAGATAAATCCATTTGTGTGAAACTGTTATCACAAAAACAAGTAAATTGATGCCGAATAATAATTAATTACGTTATAGAGGGGGACACGGGAGTGGATTTTCAAACCTCTCTCGTCCCACTCCCAGAAAAAAATTCCCGTCCCATCCCAATCCCGCAAAAAAAAAAAAAAGACTGGGTAAAATCCCATCCCGTCTCAAACCCAGAAGAATGACTCCTATTCCCTCCCACTCCCGTGTTTTTTTTTTTTTTTGTTTTTTTTTTTACGACTCCATTTTTAATTCTCGCGGCTTCTATAGAGAGTGCATGGGGAAGACGCCTTCTCTTATATTTTTGTGTGGAGCACGGGTGTTTGGAGCACGTCATTCATTTAAGCAGCAACAGATTATATTTTTATTTATATCAAAAGTATATTTGTGTATTCCCGGTCCCGCCCACTCCTGCTGACATTTTTTTCCTGTCCCGTTCCAGTCACGTGATTAATAGTGATTTTGTTTCCCATCCCACAGGATTCCCGCGGGAATCCCGAAAAAATGTCAGCCTCTAAGTTTCGTATTAGTATTTCTCTCAATGGCTCTGATAGTCTATTAAACCGCATATGATTGGTCAAACGTAATAACCGTGCAATTTGAATTTTTAAGCATTTTTAACTGCTCAGTCGGAACCATGAGTTTATTAGCATATGAAAACATTATAACATGTATGGACACAAAGATATGTAAATATCAGATCGTTTATCAGAGCTGGGTATGCAAAGGGTTTTTTTTTTTTTTTTTTTTTTTTGCTAAAAACAAAGCCTACTGGTTAAGTTTGTATAATTCAGCCTTGGTTGCAACGCACTTGGTTGAGTGCAAAGACTCCTTTGCAAAGTTCAATTTTTCACACACAAGATAATAAAATAAAAGCAATATTATCAGCATTGCACAACATTTATCTATACAATTTTTTGTTGCAGAAAACAATTACAGATTTGACAATAATGCAAAATTGAAGTTAATCATGATTGGCATCTCTGGAAAATTGTCCGTTGTGTGTGTGTGTGTGTGTGTGTGTGTGTGTGTGTGTGTGTGTGTGTGTGTGTGTGTGTGTGTGTGTGTGTGTGTGTGTGTGTGTGTGTGTGTGTGAGAGAGAGAGAGAGAGAGAGAGAGAGAGAGAGAGAGAGAGAGAGAGAGAGAGAGAGAGAGAGAGAGAGAGAGAGAGAGAGAGAGTGTGTGTGTGTGTGTGCCCTGTGATGGGTTGGCACTCCGTCCAGGGTGTATCCTGCCTCGATGCCCGATGACGCCTTTGAAAATGAATGAATGAATGAATGAATTTTGGTTGTTAGTCTTTTTCTCTGATGATTACATTCAATAAATAAATTTTATAGGCATAGTTCATAAAATGTCAAAAGTGTGGCTTGCACTCTTTGTCATCTGGCAACTCTGCAGGAGGCATGATGACCATCCGTTTAGAAACAAGGCTAAAATCCATATTATTGGACTTTTATTACATAAAATAATATATAATTTTATTACAAAATGGAGGTTATGCTTTGGTGGGGTTGTTGCCACTGTCTTATTTGTTGAATTCTTTATACTTAACTGGATTAGTATGTACTATGTTCCAAATAGTTTTTTTTTTTATTTGATTCACAATTAAAGACTGAGAAGCATAGTATAACCTTCCATGGATCTCGTAATAACTATATAACTTATAAAAAGTTTGTTTGTATTGTTTAAGTCTGTTATTGAATTACTTGTACTGCTTCTCATCTTGGCCAGGTCCCTCCTATAAATTTTAATCTCAGTGAGTTCAACCTGGTTAAATAAAGGTTAAATAAAATAAATAAATAAAAACTAATGGTTGTTTTCTGTTTTTTTTTCTCACCAAAACTCAGTTAAGTTACATTTCCTCTGACAACTATATTTTATTATTTTGATTCCTAAATTCATAAATATTTGACTGAAACCTGTCTATTAATATCTGTTTGCATGAACTTTAAGCTTGAAACTTGGTAACTGCAGCCCCGCCTCTTGCACCTGGAGCCTCGTACTTTTAATTCCTCCCTATGATCTCGCGCTGGGCAAACGGAAGGAATGTTGTGCTTTGCGAATTACCCATCGCGAGTCGGTAAACGGCGTGTGCTACATTTGCTCTGCCGATTGCGGAATCGCAAAAGGGAAACCGTTTGCCAGAATATACCCTGAACCAAACTCTGCATCCGTTTTCTCATCTCGCTCAGCAGAAAGAGGAAAACCGCAAAGCGGACCGAACTGACGCAAAGCCTGGAGTACGATAAGCGCCATATTACCCCTGCTGGCGAACTCCACAATTACACCTGACATTTCTATAAAATGGTTTATTGCAAAGATGGTGGGACCAGGTTCATTACCCCTGAACAAATATTCACACTTTACGTTCATACTATATTTCCTTTCCCAATGGATTTACAATTAAAATGCTCTACCGGGTCATGCAGACGATCTTTCAAAAAGGGGACACCATCCAATGTTACAAATATTTTCCAAGCATCCAGTGTGCTCCAAAGTTAACAGCGCAACCAAATATCCTCTAAAGGAGATTTCATCTGTGGGATGATAATTTGACTTGCATCATGTAGTTGCATGTTATGTATTATGTTATGGTTATGTAATTACCATCAACCTTTGGATTACTTAAATACCTTTATCATACATCCAAAAAGGCCAGAAAATAAAGAAGTGGACCCAGATACTCACAGCAGATCCACTGGTTAACTTTCTGTTAAATATAAACAAAGCAGTAAGAATTCTGAAAAAATTACAGGATCCTTGACACTTTGCACACCTTTTGCTTTTGAACTAGATGGTGTTTGAACTGGATAGTTAACTATTTCCAAATCCTGATAGCTTTAAAAATTTGAGTCTTGAGGCCTTTTTAGGTGTCAAATATGGCCGGCCAGCATTTCTAGCTCCAGAGAAATAAAAACTGAGAAACACGGGTAAAGATTAATAAGCAAAACAGTCCGCATTCATTTGCACAAACAGGGTCATAGATGTATTGCACAGCACTATATTTATACCAAATTTACATGAACATGAAATTTGTGAGATAGCTTGTGCATAAATCATGGGATGATCCAGGTATTATCAAAGGAAAATATTAGCATTTAAAATATTACACAATATTACACGGTGCATGAAAACCATATAATACAGTTAACAATGTACCATGTGAGTTAAATGGTTAGAACCAAAAAATAAATTTGAATTATATAATTATCTTAAGTTATTTATATTAAAATATTTGTTTTGACAAAATTATTAAAAAAATAATTTTAAAAATTGTGTTGCTTCTGCAGTATCGCACGATGATCAGCAGATGGCGCAAATGCAACAAAACAGACAAGGTCAAGTTAACTCAGCATTCCTAATTTGTATAGGGGGACAATAGGAGCGTTAATGTGAAATTTGATGTGAAATTTGACATTTAATGTGACAATTGAGCTTAAGTCAGGTAGGAATAAGTTAGTTACACGCTGTTGCTGCTGATAAAACAACAAATTTAGGCTACATATCATCGCTGTCAGGCAGAAACCTCGTATTTTTTAAATAATTATGTGTCATCAAAATTGGTATTATGGCTTTATATATGGTCAGACAAGTGCGTCATTATATTAAATTTAGCTTTAACAGTAACTTTCTGTGGTAAATATAGCCTTGACAATAACTTTCTGTGGTAAATATATCTTTAACAATAACTTTCTGTGGTAAATTTAGCTTTAACAGTAACCTTCCGTGGTACATTTAGCTTTAGCAATAAACTGTGGTACATTTAGCTTTAGCAAATGTACCAGCTTTTACACAACACTGCACTTGTTCGACACACAGCATAAACATAAACAGTCATAACAGTCACACATGTCAAGAGACCGAAAGAAACTCCGGGTTTACCGAAGAAAACCTGCTCCCGACCAGGTTAGGTTCACAGAGTAAGTTACTATGGTGACTGTTGCTATGGTAACTGTTGCTATGGTAACTGTTGCTATGGTATATGTAACTATGGTATATGTAACTATGGTAACTGACAATCAAATCTCTCTCTCTTTCTCTCTCTCTCTCTCTCTCTCTCTCTCTCTCTCTCTCTCTCTCTCTCTCTCTCTCTCTCTCTCTCTCTCTTTCTTCTTTGCTCTATCTGTTTAGCCATTTTCTGTCTGCGGCTCAAAAATAAGCTATCTGCAGTCCATAAAAATCTAAGCGAAGCACACACACACAGACTCACACAGACTCACACACACACACACACACACACACACACACACACACACACACACACACACACACACACACACCATAAACCAACCTACACACACAAAGAAACAGAAAAAACTGAAGACAAAACAGATTTAAAATTGCCTTAAATGTCTATGAAATATCCAGACAAATCAATTATAGCAGCTGATATGTTCCCTCAGCACACACTCGTTTCTCTCTCTCTCTCTCTCATACACACACACACACACACACACACACACACACACACACACACACACACACACACACACACACACAAACATTTAAGAGAGCATTTAAGAGAGAGACAAAAAAAGAGCCTCTGAACTTTGTGAACTTTATTGTTGAATTGGTGATGGGTAATGCACTTTATTTAAATGACTATTGAAGGTGAAAAATGTACTGCCTACTTTTGAACAAGAAAGTTTTTGACTTAAGCGTGGGGGGAATGTTGTATGGTGAGATCTATTTATGTCTGTCCAGCAGGTGGCAGTAACGTAATGTCTTGGTACTGTTAAAAGCCTGTGATATATATATATATATATGTATATATATATATATATATATATATATATATATATATAATGCAAAAATAATACAAATAAATAAATTCCATCCATCCATTTCGAGATTGAAAAAGTTTATATACATTTATTATTACAATCTTTACTGCAAAGTGAGACACCTCCCAAAAATAACTGTGAAAGTGCATGACTCATGAGTAAGGGAAGCTTTCATTCGACATATTAATCCATCAGGAATTGCCTTTGTAACAGAGTTAAATTCTTTAAATGGAACGGGACAATGATGGATATTCATAAAGCTTTCATAAGATAATAAATCACCAGTAGAGTTGAATAGATCAGCAACAAAAATTATGTTTTTATTAAACCATTTAGAGCCCAGAAGCATCAGAGAAGGCATTGATTGTAGTTAAAACTGGAGAAACCTGCTCTTTATCCTTCAAAAATAGAGTAGTATCATCTGCTAACTGTGAGATTCAAATCTCTCTGTTAAAGATATCAAGGCCAGCAAAGTTATTATTGTGCAAAAATCTATGGATAATGTTTCAACAACAAATCAAAATAAAAAGGGGTCAAAAAGCAACCTTGACGTATTCCGCGAGGGACAGGAAACCTTGGTGATGTACGTGAATTTAAAATTATACAACTATTTCTTTGTACAGCATTTGAACAATATTTATGAGTTTAGAAGGAAATCCCAAAGCCCCTAAAGAGTCTATAAGGAATTGATGCTTTACAATATCAAAGGCCTTATAAAAATCGAGTAATAAGATAATTGCATCAGACTTGATTTCATCTCTGTAATCAGTAAGATCCAGAACAAGTCGAGTATTACAACTAATATGACGACCTTTCATAAATCCAGTCTGTGTTTCATTAATGATATAATGTAAATGCTGTTGTGTTAAATTGATTGTATCAATATCTGCTGGCAGCGGGATGATAGAATTTGCGTCATTACATCATTGTGAATGACATCATTACGTCAGGACGTAAAAGAACTGGTGAACTGGATTTTTGAACTGGTTCATTAAATCACACTGTCCGAAAGAACCGGTTCACGGAAAAGAGCCGAACTTCCCATCACTAGTCATTTGGGTCATCAATGCGGTCATCTTTATCCTAATCCTTTACCTCTAAAGGTGGGTTTTTAGAAACATTTAAGCAATGAAAAGTGTCTAAGAGAGCTTATGACTAAATCTTGAAACTACATTGGCTCCTCAAACTGTCAGTCAAACCTAATAACTCTGCCCCGCCTCTATCGGAATAAAGTGCTGCATGCAGTTTGGAGATCTCAAATGTAGGTTAACATCCGAGAATAAAATATTTTAATGCAGTTTCTAAAATTCTCCTCAAACCCAAAATCTCTCAAAACGTTCTGCATATATGTGTGTTCAACCTATCAAAGGCCTTTTCAAAATCAATACTTATAAGGTATCCACACTTCTTCTTTTCTGTCATGTATGTTATCTCATCCCTCAAACTGCATACTGTCGGCTTTGTCTCTTTATTCTACCGCATTCACCTGCGTGGTAGTTATGATTTTCTCTAATATATTTTTGAGTCTATTTGCTAAAACCTTATAATATTTTAAAATCTGTTTTCAGCATTGTGATCGGTCTAAATTTCTTAAGATCTGCTTTCGGTCCTTTTTTCTTATATATTTTAAAAAATATAAAATCACCAAAAAAACAATCTAGTGAATGTTTGTTTTGCTTTACTAGTTTGTGTTTGTACATTTTGGACTGCATCTTTTTTCAGGTCTGCCTTATTTTAATTATACTTAATTAAATTATACTGTTTATCCTCTGTTGATCTTGTTTTCCTTTACCAGATGTATACACATTTCATGTTTAGAGGCGGTTCAGAGTTACATTACTGTTTAACAGCATTGGGTTGTTATTTCAGTTAAAAGAGACCAGCATTGATAAAAAACATCTCAGTTCATATCCTATATTTCATCTTTTATTTTCTTTGTTTTTTTATATACTTCATTTCTAGGTGATTATATTGTAAGTTGTTATTATTAATTAATTAATCAAGCAAGCAAGCAATTAATTAACTAATTAACTAATTAACCAACTAACTAATTAACTAACTAATTAACTAACTAACTAACTAATTAATAAATTAATTACTTTTATGCATTCGTACAGAACGTAAACAAAAGGCATATGGCCAAAGTCCGGGCCAGATCCTGACAGAGGGATTTTGTATAATAATGGAGATGTGAAGTGGAGGAGAGGAGAGGCTTTACTGATAAGGGAGAATATTTTTAAAATGAGTAAAACTGGTCTATAAAGACATTTTTTTAATTTCAATTATTTAATCCTTTAAGAAGTGTTTTAAAGACGTATAAAGAAATAATAATGATGGAGGACTTTAACAGAGTTTTCAGTAAACTCTATATGGCAGATGGGATGGTTTTTAAATCAGATACAGAGAGTAAAGAACTAAAGTGAGTGAAAACAACGTGATAGACGTGTGGAGAGAGAGAAACAGAGGAAGAAACTAATTTTCGAGAAGGAATATAGTGATGTATGCAGGACAAGAATTGACTTTCTTTTATTTACAAGAAATGAAGAAAACTTTATAGACAAAATCAGAAATGAAGAAACAAGTTTGAGTATCATAAGTTTTTTTTTTTTTTTTTTTCTGTGATCAGTCACAGTTATTGTTATGGATCTTCTACATCTGAATATAAATGATTCGACTCCCAAACTGCTGGAAATGTGGGACGTGTTCTAACGCTTCACCACCATAACTGCTTTATCCTGGAAAAAAGGTCTGAGGAGAGACTCCTGTCATACACCAGACCTGGTGAGTGTTTTACCCTTAAAGCTGAAAAACACAACAGGACAGAATTACAGACACATTTAAACACATTACTTATGAACAACAGAAGCATAAATACACACATTAGATGTGACATTTTACAGCACACAGTGAATATCACTCAATATCATACAGTAAAGAGACAGTAAGTCAGAAACTCACTCTATTGTCTTCAGTTTACACTGTGGATCCTTCAGTAGATCAGAGAGCAGCTTCACTCCTGATTCTCCTGGATTATTATTGAACAGATTCAGTTCTCTCAGGTGTGATGAGGAGTTTGACCTCAGAGCTGAAGCCAGAGCAGCACAACCTTCATCTGTAATACTGCAGCTACACATCCTGCAAGAAAGAAAACCTTCTCACAATTAACACAGTTTTAGTATTGAAAACATGAACTACACAAAATCTTTATATACAGTACATTTACTCTCCATCTCACACACACAACAATGACAATATATCAGATTACTACAGTTACCACAGAGGAGAACTGGATGTTGTAGTGTTTATTAAAACTGTGTGTGTGTGTGTGTTTGTGTGTATGTGGGTGTATGTATGTATGTTTGTGTGTGAGTGAGTGAGTGTGTGTGTGAGTGGTGTGCGTGCGTGTGTGTGTGTGTGTGTGTGTGTGTGTGTGTGTGTGTGTACCTCAGTATCTCCAGTGTACAGTGTGGATCCTTCAGTCCATCAGAGAGCAGCTTCACTCCTGAATCCTGCAGTTCATTGCCACTCAGGTTCAGGTCTCTCAGACTGGAGGAGTTTGAGCTGAGAACTGAGGACAGAACTCTACAGCTTTCCTCTGTCAGATTACACACACACAGACTGGAAGAGAAATGATGAAGTGTTTGATTTATTTCTCTGATAGTGAATTGAGGTGTTTCCATCAGTGAGAAATAAAGTGTCCACCTGAACACAAGGTTCTAATATCAGGAAAAAATATAACATGAACATCTGTGTACAGATGTGACAAGTAAGAATGTGCATCACAGAGAAAAAGATCCTGCGATTTCTCACCACATCACATTCTCTAGCGCTGAAAACACGACCAATAGAGTTCAGTCGTGTGTAATTCTCTGTCACGTATACTGAAGCCAGTAACATGCTTGGTCTCTTTAATTCTCTCACATTATATACTTTAGTCTTTATAAAACTTTGTGACCTCCTGTGCAGATGTTATTCTGTATATCTAAAACCATGACCATTTTATATATATATTATATATATATTATATTATTATATATATACTGTATATATAATATATATATATACAGTACCAAAAGTTTGGACACACCACCTTTTCAACAGGACAATGACCCCAAACACACCTCCAGGCTGTGTAAGGGCTATTTGACCATGAAGGAGAGTGATGGGGTGCTGCACCAGATGACCTGGCCTCCACCGTCACCGGACCTGAACCCAATCGAGATGGTCTGGGGTGAGCTGGACCTCAGAGTGAAGGCAAAAGGGCCAACAAGTGCTAAGCATCTATGGGAACTCCTTCAAGACTGTTGGAAGACCATTTCAGGTGACGACCTCTTGAAGCTCATCAAGAGAATGCCAAGAGTGTGCAAAGCAGTAATCAGAGCAAAAGGTGGCTACTTTGAAGAACCTAGAATATGACATATTTTCAGTTGTTTCACACTTTTTTCTATGTACGTATATAATTCCACACGTGTTCATTCATAGTTTTGATGCCTTCAGTGTGAATCTACAATGTTCATAGTCATGAAAATAAAGAAAACTCTTTGAATGAGAAGGTGTCCAAACTTTTGGTCTGTACTGTATATATATATATTCAGTACTCGCTGTTACAATATTTATATACTTGAAACTTTCACAAATGGGGTTTAAATAGTCTGTGTACGTTTTACTCATTCGATGTCCTATTTATGGCCGTAGTAAGTTATGAGGACACAGAGATCCAGACCTCTGTCATTTTTAATTATTAAATGGTCAATAATAAACTCCCAAAAACAAAAAAATTTTGAAATGCCGGGTGACGAGAGAGAGAGAGAGAGAGAGATAGAGAGAAAGAAAGAGAGAGAGAGAGAGAGAGAGAGAGAGAGAGAGAGAGAGAGAGAGAGAGAATTATGAAATTATTTAAAAAACGATGTGAATTTATTTAGAGGATAATTAATGCTTCATGTTGTAACCTCTCACATTCTACGCTCCTCTTCAGTCTGTTATAAAACTTTTCAAAATGGAACAATCTTAATTTTATTAAACTCAATAAGCCTTTATTTAATAAATGTTATAAAAAATGCCGTACTGATGTTTACTAACTTATAGCTTTAATAATGTGAGAAATCTCTGCACTAGTTTATTGGATAAAATAATGTAATATATTCCTCGTCGTGCATAAAACAGTGACTGCATGAAACTGTAGCACAAACAGTGTCCCAGTGGTGTGAGGTGTTGAGTGTGTACTACTGTATGTGCAGCTTTGTCACCAGAGACCTGGGTTCATTCTCAATAAGTTATCATCCTTTAATATTGTTTATAAATGTAATGATTTACACTCTGTTAGAAGTACATAATGTTTAATACACAACAATACTGAGGTACAAATAATATCTGCTACTATTTATAAGTACCAATAGCTTATAACTATTTACACTTAATATTGCCAATAAATGCTATAAATCATTAAACTTTAATAAATATAAGGAATAATAAAGTTAACAAATGGTAAACTTATGCCACAGTATCAAGCCCTGTTTGCAGGTATAAGTTTACCATCGAAAGTCCGTGCTGACTGACACAAAAAAAAGGGAGATCCGTCTCCACAAACACGTATCAAATAGATTACATTTCGTAACCTATGTGACGACCTGCCGTGAGACTGGGTTAGGCACTGGGATGAAAGTTTATCAGAGCTTTTTATCTCTTAATGATCTTCTCAATGTTCTATTTTCATGTCTAATGACTTTAATATTGTGCTGCTGTTATTTAACATATTTTATCATATTTAATATATATATATATATACTATTGTAAAGATTTGTGTTTAAAAAGTTCTATAGAAATAAAGATGTGATGATTAGAATTATTTCTCAAAATGTAAAGGTGTGTGTGTGTGTGTGTGTGTGTGTGTGTGTGTGTGTGTGTGTGTGTGTGTGTGTGTGTGTGTGTGTGTGTGTGTGTTTGTATGTGTATGTGTGTATGTGTGTATGAATGTGTGTGTGTGTGAGTGAGCGTGTGTGTGTGTACCTCAGTATCTCCAGTGTACAGTGTGGATCCTTCAGTCCATCAGAGAGCAGCTTCACTCCTGAATCCTGCAGTTCATTGCCACTCAGGTTCAGTTCTCTCAGACTGGAGGAGTTTGAGCTGAGAACTGAGGACAGAACTCTACAGCTTTCCTCTGTCAGATTACAGAGACACAGACTGGAAGAGAAATGATGAAGTGTTTGATTTATTTCTCTGATAGTGAATTGAGGTGTTTCCATCAGTGAGAAATAAAGTGTCCACCTGAACACAAGGTTCTAATATCAGGATAAAAATATGACATGAACATCTGTGTACAGATGTGAGAAGTAAGAATGTGCATCACAGAGAAAAAGATCCTGCGATTTCTCGGCACATCACATTCTCCAACGCTGAAAACACGACCAATAGAGTTCAGTCGTGTGTAATTCTCTGTCACGTATACTGAAGCCAGTAACATGCATGGTCTCTTTAATTCTCTCACCTTATATACTTTAGTCGTATATAAATCTTTGTGAACTCCTGTGCAGACGTTATTCTGTACATCTAAAACCATGACCATTATATATATTTCAGTACTCGCTGTTACAATATTTATTGTTTTGAACTTTATTATGACAAAACAAAAATAAAAACAAAAACACATGAACATTGTCCTGAGAGTGGGCTTCATACATTATTTGCCTTCATAACATATACATATTAAGGCATAGATTGTGTCCTATTTCAGAAAGTCTGGACTCCATCTTCTTTCAAAAGCTGTGACTTTTAATTGTAGTTGTGCTGTCAACCGTTCCATTAAGTAAACTTGTTTTAACTTTTGTGTCCATTGCTTAACAGTAGGTGGCTCAGGCTTTAGCCAACAGATTGTTATCGTTTTCCTAGCCGTCATTAAAAAAAGATGGAGAAGAAATGCTTGATCTTGTGAAAGTTTGTCTGGAAAGATGTCCAATAAAAAAGTTAAAGAGTCAAAAGATATGTTCACTTTTAGTAGATTGTCCACAATGCCCTTAATGTCCCTCCAAAAGCAATGTATGATGGGGCAGTCCCAAAAGATACGAGTTTGATCACCGACCAATCCACATTTCCTCCAACATTTGTCACTCATACTATTCATGGTGAGGAAAGATTTCAACGGAGTCCTGAAAAATCAGATTTTCGTCTTCCACTCAAATTCCCTTCAAATCTGACTGCCCACACCCTTATGACATCCAGAACAAATATTAACCCAAACATCGTCATCCAAGGTAACATTCATTTCCATTTCCCATTGTTGTTTTATATGTTGTGTATTATCTGACATGTCAATCAACAATTTTTTGTACAACAAGGACAATTGTTTTTTCATTACACCACCATTTTCAATCAAATTAATAAAATGTTTCTCTATATTTGTAGGCTTAAATCTTATCAGTTCCCAATCATTATGTTTTGTGACATAGCTCCTTATTTGAAAATATTTATATAGATCACTTGAGGGTAACTTAAATTTCGCTCTTAGTTGGGCAAAGGATTTAAATACATTCCCATCAAACAATTGATTCACTGTGAGGAGACCTCTCTCAGCCCATCCCCGGAAACCGCTACCGTCTGACAAGGATGGGAGGAACTCAATATTTCTATAGCTCGAGATAAAGCAGTCTTTCCCTTCAGCAGCTTTTGGACCTTATTCCAAATCTTTAAAGTGTGTTTAACCCATAAATTCGAAATTTTTATTTTTTTCTGAGACTGCAGATTGAGAAATGGGAGCTGAGAAAGAGAGATTCCCGGCACTGAGTATTCCTCCATAGATACCCACTGTGACTCCGGATCCTGGATGATCCATGCCACCACGGCTTTTATTTGGGCAGCCCAATAATACAACTTGAGGTTTGGTAGATTTAAGCCCCCATTTTCCTTAGACGACATTAAAATTTTAAGGCGCCCTCTTGGTCTTTTGTTCTGCCATATAAAGTTTGACAATAGTTTCTCTAAACATTTAATAATAGATTGTGGTATAACAACAGGTAGGTTTTGGAATAGAAATAATAATCTTGGAGAATATTCATTCTTATACATTCAATTCTACCCAAAAGACAAAGCGGTAGTACATCCCATCTGTTTAAATCAGATCTGATTTCCTTTAACAATTTATCATAATTAGATGAAAACAACTGCTTAGTCCTGGGGGTAAGAATTTCTCCAAGATTAACCCCCTGCTTGGAGTGTCTAAATGAAACAAGATTATCCAGCTGCAATGGCCAAGTCCCCACAATCATTAAGGCTTCGGATTTGTTTGTATTAATTTTATAACCTGATACCATACTGTATTCCTTAAGACAGTGAAGCAAAGCTGGGACAGAAGTAATAGGGTTTTCCAGAAATAATAAAATGTCATCAGCGAAAAGTGACAATTTATGTTGAACATTGGATTCATCTCTTATTCCTTATATAAGAGGGTTGGATCTAATCAGTTCAGCTAACGGTTCTATACTCAAAGCTTATAGAGAGGGTGAAAGAAGCTCACCCTGCCTAGTACCGCGTCCCAATGGGAAAAAATTTGAGCAGTGCCCATTGACCCTTACTCGTGACTTTGGATTTTTATAGAAAGTTTGGATCCACTCTATAAACGTCTCACTGAAGCCCATGTGCCTCAATGCCTGTTGTAGGAAACCCCAGTCCACCCGATCAAAAGCCTTCTCAGCATCCAAGCTGAGAAGCATTGATGGGGTATTCCTTTTCTGAGCCACTATTTGGAGATTTAAAGCTCTTCGAACATTGTCGGTCCCCTGTCTACTGGCGATAAAGCCAGTCTGATCGGGTTTCAGAAGTTTTCTCATATATTTTGGCATTCTGTTTACAATGATGCCAGTCAGTATCTTTAAATCCACGCAGAGGAGACTGATGGGGCGATAAGACGAGCACAAAGTAGGATCCTTACCATCTTTATAAATGACACTAATAATCGCTTCAGACCATGACTGAGGAGGATCCCGCTCTGAGAGTGCATAATTATAAACTTTATCCAGAAGAGGTATCACTTTATCCAGAACATTTTATAGTATTCGCCTGGGAGGCCGTCCACTCCTGGAGATTTATTATTTTTAAGTTTTAAAATACTATTTTTTATTTCCTCTCTTGTAATTGGGCGTGTCAATAGATCGGCTTCCTCCTCAGTCAATTTAGTAAGACATATTAAACCTATTAAACGTGTCACTATTTTGTACTGTATGGTAATCTTTCTCTAACTGTCTAATTTTATTTTCCAATCCTAATTGTTCTGCAAGCCTCTCTCGCTTTAATCTTGATGAAATCACAATAATGTTTCCTCTCAGGTCTCATTGTCATTAAACTGAATATACACTAATAACCCTTTCCTAATTTGTTGTTGAATCTCTTCGGTATTTAGAATAGATACATTTGCTCTCCAGTTTTTAAAATTATTATTTGGACTCAACTTTAACGTCAAAGAGACTGGAGCGTGATCTGAGATGGTAATCGCTTCAATATTACATTGGGTCATTCTATAAGAATCCACACCTGTCATCAAAAACATATCTAATCTAGAGTGACTACCGTGTACATTTAAAAAAAAAGTGAAATCTTTTTCCTTGGGATGCAGGCGACGCCAAACATCTATCAAACCCAACTCGTCCATCAGTGCACAGAGAGTTAAAGATTTCCTAGTCTTTGGACCGAGGTCAGCAGGGAGTCTATCTATAGATGCTCTCAAAACACAGTTAAAGTCCCCCCCTATAAGAACAGTCCCTTCAGCCTTGTCTGCTGTCAAGAGTGCAATATTTTTAAAGAAAATTGGACAATCCTCATTTGAGGCATATAAATTCACTAAAGTAATTTTAGTGCCCCCTATACACCCAATAAGCATCAGAAATCTCCCATCCTTATCAGTAAAGGTTTTCTCGTGGCAAAAATACACTGATTTGCTAAAAAGGATAGCAACTCCCCTTTTCCTCCCACTTTGATCCGAGGAGCTATATTGCTGATCTACACACTCTCTCCTCAGCTTCATGTGCTCCCTGTCAGACAGATGTGTTTCCTGTAGCATTGCTATGGCACAGTTAAACTTTTTCAGTTGATTCAGCACCTTTTTTCTTTTAATTGGACTACCTAAGCCTTTAACATTATACGTAACACATATTAAGCTATACATCTGTTATTCTGTTGTATATTCAACTGCTATAGCCCTTTCTTGAATCTCACAGACATCACTGTAAGAGGAGTCATTACTAAAAATAACAATATGGCCCATCAAACGTCTCAGGACAAAAAAAAAACATTTACAAATGAACACATGAATAACAAGTTGAACAATGTAGGCTTCCACATACCCGACTGGATCAAAACGTGAATCTTTTAACTCAAACCTGAATGACCCGGTCCCTGATGTATCTTGGACGGAGGCTGGTGACTGGACCTCCGCGGGGAAAAAAAAACAAACAAAAACACGTCGTGTGCGGTATCGCTGTCGCTCCCAGAGCGCTTCGTTAGCGACTGGGCTGTTGATAGGTGGTCCTCCACTTAGAGTGGTTCTCGCGTCTCGTCCATATTGAGAATGTCCCCCCCCCCTCCTAACTATACTAGTTTAACTGGATAGATGTACTCGGCGAATATACAAATTAGTTATCCTTGTTAAAATAAGGCTTTAATTTCGGCGTTGGTAAGTGTCGCTGGTCCTCCAATGGGTCTCCTTCCCGCTGTATTCCACTCGTCTTGGCACAGCTCCATCTCCAGTCGCTCTCTCTCATCCACTCGGGCGTGCACCCCCAACTTCTCAAGTGCCGGAAAAACACACTTTGCCCTCGTGTTCTTCATCTTTAGCTGCTTAACTGCACCAGCGCCCTTTTCTCCTGCAGCTCGGGAGATAAGTCATGATCAAAGTAGGTCTGTTTTCCTTCGTACATGACTTTTTTCTGTTCCCAGGCCTATCTCAGTATGGTTTCTTTCACTGAAAAGTCTAGAAACCTAACGACCAGCGAACGAGGGGCAGCATCAGCGTTTTTGGGCTTAGCAGTAAGCGCCCTTTCAATGACGATGTTAAGATCAGGGGGAAGCTGAAGAACAGAGTTAAGCAAATCATGTACAAACCGCTTAACATCTCTTCCCTCGCACCCTTCAGCCACTTTATAAATTCTCAGATTGTTTCGCCTTAAACAATTTTGCATGTTTTCACATCGTGCATTCAAATCCATCTCTCGATGCAGTAAGTAGCGGAGGGCCCGCTCATGATGCCTGGCCGTGTCTTCATTAGCACTGATACGGTCCTCCGCCTCCACGGTTCTCTTTTGTAGTTCAGTAAACTCTCCTTTCAGTTCCCCGAACGACGTTTCCAGCCGCGTTAAAGATAGCTGAGTCTGAGTGTGTTCATCTTGATTGTCTTTCCTCAGCTTCTCGAGCTCTGCCAGAATTTTTGACTCAGAATCCCGCATGTTAGCATCCGATTGCGCACTCTGTGCTTGCATCAGAGTTAGCTGCTTCAAGTTTTCGCCTTTTTCCTTTACTGAATCCTGTTTAGATTGTCCTCTACCTCTAGTTGTCGACATGTCACATTTGTTAATGGTCGCCGAGTATTATACTGGTTTTATTAGGAAATTATTAAACTTTTGGACGGAGCGATTCCCTCAAGCTGCTGTCAACATGGCGTCACCCGGAAGCCCTCCCTGTTACAATATTTATATACTTGAAACTTTCACAAATGGGGTTTAAATAGTCTGTGTACTTTTTACTCATTTGATGTCCTATTTATGGCCGTAGTAAGTTATGAGGACACAGAGATCCAGACCTCTGTCATTTATAATTATTAAATGGTCAATAATAAAAAAACGAAAAACCAAAAACGAAAAAATGTTGAAATGCTGGGTGACGAGAGAGAAAGAGAGAGAGAGAGAGAGAGAGAGAGAGAGAGAGAGAGAGAATTATGAAATTATTTAAAAAACGATGCCATGTGAATTTATTTATTCAGTCTGTTATAAAATTTTACAAAGTGGAACAATCTTAATTTTATTAAACTCAATAAGCCTTTATTTAATAAATGTTATAAAAAAAAATGCCATACTGATGTTTGCTAACTTATAGCTTTAATAATGTGAGAAATCTCTGCACTAGTTTATTGGATAAAATAATGAAATATATTCCTAGTCGTGCATAAAACAGTGACTGCATGAAACTGTAGCACAAACAGTGTCCCGGTGGTGTGAGGTGTTGAGAGTGTACTACTGTATGTGCTTTGTCACCAGAGACCTGGGTTCATTCTCAATAAGTTATCATCCTTTTAATATTGTTTATAAATGTAATGATTTACACTCTGTTAGATGTACATAATGTTTAATACACAACAATACTGAGGTACAAATAATATCTGCTACTATCTATAAGTACCAATAGCTTATAACTATTTACACTTAATATTGCCAATAAATGCTATAAATCATTAAACTTTAATAAATATAAGGAATAATAAAGTTAACAAATGGTAAACTTATGCCACAGTATCAAGCCCTGTTTACAGGTATAAGTTTACCATCGAAAGTCCGTGCTGACTGAAACAAAAAAAGGGAGATCCGTCTCCACAAACACGTATCAAATAGATTACATTTCGTAACCTATGTGACGACCTGCCGTGAGACTGGGTAAGGCACTGGGATGAAAGTTTATCAGAGCTTTTTATCTCTTAATGATCTTCTCAATGTTCTATTTTCTGCTTGATTTTTCATATCTAATGACTTTAATATTGTGCTGCTGTTATTTAACACATTTTATCACATTTAATATATATATATTCTATTGTAAAGATTTGTGTTTAAAAAGTTCTATAGAAATAAAGATGTGATGATTAGAATTATTTCTCAAAATGTAAAGAGGTGTGTGTGTGTGTGTGTGTGTGTGTGTGTGTGTGTGTGTGTGTGTGTGTGTGTGTGTGTGTGTGTGTGTGTGTGTGTGTGTGTGTGTGTGTGTGTGTGATTGAGTGTGTGTGTGTGTGTGTGTGTGTGTGTGTGTGTGTGTGTGTGTGTGTGTGTGTGTGTGTGTGTGTGTGTGTGTGTGTGTGTGTGTGTGTGTGTACTTCAGTATCTCCAGTGTACAGTGTGGATCCTTCAGTCCATCAGAGAGCAGCTTCACTCCTGAATCCTGCAGTTCATTGCCACTCAGGTTCAGTTCTCTCAGACTGGAGGAGTTTGAGCTGAGAACTGAGGACAGAACTCTACAGCTTTCCTCTGTCAGATTACACCAACACAGACTGGAAGAGAAATGATGAAATATCAGAACACTGATCTCAAACACACAAACACAGCCATAATCCAGCTAAAGTTGAAGATGTAACAGAAATGTCAGTGTGTTTGTGTCACACACACAAATCAGAGGACAGGACACCACATCAGCACATTTACAGGAGCAGGGACGTCTTTCTGCACTCCACAATCTCTCAGCTACAATTTATTATAAGACCATTAGGTCATGTACATAACACACACATGTGAGAGCGAGCAGCCTACAAACACTACACTCTGATCTGTGTTCAAGTTTCTACAACCAACACTGCAGATACAGTGCATTTTATTACAGAAAAAGGAGTGTTCACATACATCCAAACACATCCAAACTAAAGAGAAAGTTTAGATAAACAATTCTTGATTATGATTTACATTTTTTTTCTTATGGAACACACTTTAGCCCCAGTATTAAAAAAAATAATGTGTCAGATACAATCACAATACACCTTCCAAGGCAGTGCTTTAACCCAAGACTAGACAAAAGAAGTTAGCAACTAATTCACCTCTGTAACTCAGTTATAAAACTCAACTTAAGCTGAATACAAGACCATATTTAATACAATAAAGAAAATCCACCTCCATTCATTCCAGTATGGTACAATTCAGTATTTTGTTCCCAGTCCAATAGAGCTCAAGTGATATCAGACCTCAGAGTCTGTAAACCTTTAGCCCAATGTGTAATATTTTATCAGTACATAATGATGAACAGAGAACAAAACCAGTCTGTTATTAACGTTGTACAACAAAAATATAGATTCACTACAGCTGCTTATAAATACAAACACAGTCCACAGCTTAAAATCTCCAAAATACACAGAAAAGTTCGAAAGAACGAAACCTGACGTCTCTTCAACAGTAACGGTGATAAACCTGACCGACCGTCACGTGCGACCGTCTTTGTGTTCACCGTCTGTTTTTACCACATCCACCATCTTCTGATGCAGTGAACCAGACAAAAAACTGTGTCAATAATTCAGATTCTATACAACAGATGAACAAAAATTACGATCCAAGAACAAGAATGTGGTCATTAACAGTTTGGTGTCTTTGTCGAGCTCCAAGTAGAACAAAACAGGACTTTTTAATAACCGCGGTCACGACACTACACTCACCTGTGACACATTATTCATAAAATGCCTCATATGATGTTATAAGATTTTGTCCATGTGGCCCAGCCCTCAGTTCAGATATAACATGTTAGTGTAAAAAGTGAAACAATCTTCTGTAAAAGTACCAGAGGTTTGTGTAAAGATGATTAGAGGAACTATTAACACACATTAATACAAACAGTGCAGTTCAGTGTTACATTAAAATAATAAACCATGCAGTAATACAGTTATAAATAAAAATACTCACAAAGCTTTTCTGGAGGCTTTGACCACTGGCAGCAGCTTCAGAAGACATTCATGTGATGGATCATATTTCCTCAAATCAAACACATCCAGCTCCTGTTCTGAGGTCAGTAACACAAACACCAGAGCTGACCACTGAGCAGGAGAGAGACTGGTTCCTCTGAGAGGACTGTCACCTTCTCTATTCAGGTAAGTTTGTACTTCCTGCACTAGAGAATCATCATTCAGTTCATTCAGACAGTGGAACAGATTGATGGATGTCTCTGGAGATGGATTCTCCCTGATCTTCTCCTTGATGTACTCCACTGTTTCCTGTTTGCTGTGAGATCTGCTTCCTGTCTGTGGCATTAAGTCTCGTAAGAGAGTTTGATTGGTCTCCAGTGAGAGACCCAGAAGGAAGCGGAGGAACAGGTCCAGGTGTCCATTCTCACTCTGTAAGGCCTTGTCCACTGAACTCCTGAGGAGATCAGACATGTTTGACTTCCTGAAAAGATCAGACAGATCAGAGGTTTGATGTTCTGTTACATTTCTGCTGATGAAGGAGAGAAATGTGTATAAAGCAGCCAGAAACTCCTGAACACTCAGATGTACGAAGCTGAACACCTTCCCCAGGTGAAGCCCAAACTCCTCCCTGAAGATCTGGGTACACACTCCTGAGTACACTGACACTTCTCTGACATCAATTCCACATTTTCTCAGGTCTTCCTCATAGAAGATCAGGTTTCCTTTCTCCAGCTGCTGGAAAGCCAGTTTTCCCAGTGCCATGATACTGTCTCTGGTCTGCTTTGGATCAGGGTCACATTTCTGATGGTACTTTTGGTCCTTGTGTTTGATCTGAAAGATCAGGAAGTGTGTGAACATTTGAGTCAGAGTCTTGGGGATCTCTCCACACTTTGCTTTACCCAACATTCTCTCTAGAACAGTGGCTGAGATCCAGCAGAAGACTGGGATGTGACACATGATGTAGAGGCTTCTTGAAGACTTCAGGTGAGTGATGATTTTATTGGCCAGGCTCTGATCACTGATCCTCCTCCTGAAGTACTCCTCTTTCTGAGGATCACTGAAGCCTCGTACCTCTGTTACCTGGTCTACACACTCAGGAGGGATCTGATTGGCTGCTCCTGGTCTTGTGGTTATCCAGAGGAGAGCAGAGGGAAGCAGATTCCCCTTGATGAGGTTTGTCAGCAGCACATCCACTGAGGCTGACTCTGTCACATCACACAATATCTCATTCTTCTGGAAATTTAGAGGAAGTCGACACTCATCCAGACCGTCAAAGATCAACACCACTTTGTAGGAGTCACAGTCTATTGATCCCAGTTCTCTTATTTCAGGGAAAAAGTGATGAAGAAGTTTCATGAGACTGAGATTTTGCTGCTTCATCAGATTCAGCTCTCTAAAGGGAAGTGGGAACATGAAGGTGACGTTCTGATTTACTTCTCCTTCAGCCCAGTCCAGGATGAACTTCTGCACAGAGACTGTTTTTCCAATTCCAGCAACTCCTTTAGTCAGCACAGTTCTGATGGACTTGTCTTTAAAGATCTCATTACACTTGATGGGTTTCTCCTGTGTTGCTGGTCTCCTGGACGCTGCCTCAATCTGTCTCACCTCATGTTCATTATTGACGTCTCCACTCCAACCCTCTGTGATGTAGAGCTCAGTGTAGATCTCATTCAGAAGTGCTGAGCTTCCAGGCTGTGAAATTCCTTCATTAATTCTTTTAAACTTCTCTCTCAGATTGGACTTCATCTTTGGCTGATACACAGAACCTACAGACTCTAATAAACAAAGTAATAACATGTTTTAATGTAAAATCACTGAGCTCAATATTAAATGTACATTTATTTCAGTTCCTGCTGTTCGTTCCTGATTGATGTACTAAATATTACTGAAGGATCATGACCATTGTACAGAGTAACCACAAGCTGGACCATGAACAGAACAGAAAAGCAGCAGATTTACATGATACTAAAATTACATTTAAAACTAAAAGTGTTCATATCTAAAACTATTTCCTCTCTCTAAAGTGAAGCTGATGGAATAAAGTCATGACTCAGAGCTCTTACTGTTGTGCAGTGTGTTAGCGAGATCTGTGTGGTTCATGTTCTTCAGGACGTGCAGTGTGATCTTCAGCGCTCCCTCTGTGACATTGTGCAGATCCTCCTCATCCTCCACCTCCCTCTCAGTGCATGCTGGGTAATCTGGACTCAGGAGCTTCCTAAACCTCTTCAGCTCATTCTTTATCAGAGTGATGACTTTGTGTTCCAGCTCCTGGTTAGAAACACACAGGAACAGATCTAAACATTATTATGTTACAATGAGAGATGATTTTAATTTATAAAAAGAAGTAGAAGTCTCTTTTTATTATCACATTTAAACTTAGTACTGAAATTCTGATTACCCATAATGCTGCTGCACATCAAGACATTACAAGGGATCACACACACACACACACACACACACACACACACACACACACACACACACACACCTTGAATATGGAGTCCAGATGATTTTTGCTGATGTTTGATTTCTTCTTTTGTGGTCTGTGAACAAACAAAACACATCATGTGATATGGACGTATTGGACGTATATGGATGTATTCATAGCTGCACAAATCACACACTAATAAATACACACACAGATATTTAACACTATCATCTTAACACAATACACTGATTTCAGGATTTCCTAACTGACACCAACATGTTTAGAAACAAATGTTTGAATAAATGAATAAAATCTTTATATTGTCATTAATGTGCCAGGTGTAAATGTTCTTCTGTAGCACCACAGACCCTCCAGCTCAGGGACTGCAGACTGAACTGAACTCTTAAAGCACTTTCCTCACTGCCAGTCCGAGAGCTGCAGCACTGCACAGTTTAGTGTTTTACTGCTTCAACACCTGATAAAGCTCATGAAGGGCTTCATAATGAGACGAGTGAGTTTGATCAGGTGGAACACTTCTGTAAAACACCTCACTATACTGACCTCACATCAGTAGAACTGTCTCTGTCTCTGAAGGTAATTGGACATCCCATTGACGCGTCACTCTTCATGGACACACAGCTGGGTTCTGGTGAGTCTGATCTCTTTCCCTCCATCATTCTAGAATTACAACAGAAATATCAGCAATAATTAATACTCTGCTGTCTCAGCACTGTTAAACAATGTGTTCATCATTAAACACCAATAATCCCATCTTTTTAATTCAGATCCAGTCTGTACACTTATTCAAACAGGAGACAGGCCTCATAAGTCAGGAATTACACTGATATCAGGAGTCCCAGTCACAGCTAACTGACTCAGCTGGGTCTTAAAGCCTGTAGAGTTCACTGACACAAAGATATGCTGCTCTTATGCTGCACATTACACCGTCCTTTTTACTCTTCTCTCAGTGAATGATTTGTCTAAACTGTTCTTAGATGAGATCAGTGATATATTCACTGCTATTAAACACCTTAAAGCAAAGTTGACGTCCTGTGTTAACTAGTGAGTGTTTAGAGATACAGATGTGTCCCCATGAGAGTGTGTATTTATTGCTGGTGAATGTAAAAGTAAGTCACCTCTCGTATTTCTTTAAGTCCAGTTTTCCAGACACACTCATGTTGGAGGTCATGTCTCCTTCTCCAGATTACAGCAGGACACACGTTTACTTCACTCCAACATCGGTGTGTTAAATTAAACCCTGAATCAGCACAGAGTTCACTTAAAGGAAATAGTCACGCTATCAAGTTATAAAACAACCTGTGTACATTAAAGCTTCAGTACAAACCCACAAAACTCTTCTGTATCTAGTGTCACTTCAGTATGTTTATATATTAGAGCTTTACATACTCACTGTGTTTTTACTCCTGAAATCTTTTACTTTTCACTCGTCACAAAATGGAGCTGCTGACTTTCACTTTCATTACAGTTTATACTGCAGAGGGGGGAAGGGCAGTGACACACACACACACACACACACACACACTCTCACGCTCTTTTACAAGATGTGGTGCTGGTTTGTTCGTATATCATTGATGGATTGACTGCTCAAAATAAATCAGTAAAAATATATACTGTATTATCTAAAATATATAATAATATATATGTAATATATAAAACATGAATTTTGCTGTTTGCTCTTTTTAAGGGCAGTGTTTAAGGGTCCACTCCTCTTCAATGGCTGTGTGAAGTTGCTGGATATTGGCAGGAACACTGTTCACTGTACACGCTGTGGTATACTGTACGCCGATCCAGAGCATCACAAACATCTATTGTGTATTCGGCACATTCAGAATATTCCAACCTTCAACAGAGATCACATTGCACCTGAAGCACAGGAAAAGTAATACATGTGTCATTTAAAACAATAAATCTTTTAGAAAGGGAACACTTTAACTGAAAATTATATTGCTATAATAAAGAGCAGTTGGAACATCATAGGATAAGTTGACCATTTGCTGAATTACAATATTTCAATTCCAAAGCCCAAGTATACGTTTGATAACATTATTGGTTATTCAAGCCAAACTTACATTAGGTTTCTTTAAGTACTTTAAAAGTATAGATATGAACTGAATGTGTGGGATGAATATGATTCCTTACCATTTCAATGATGCTTTTTTTCAGCATTACCTTCCAACATGAAACACACCACATTGTAGTCCTCTGCATTTCCTAGAACACAATGATTAAAACTGGCTCTATTACAAATAACAAAACAATCCATACAAAGTTCATCCAATTATAGTGCAAAACATTTCAATTTAGATTTACAAAATGATACTTGACAATCCATAGTGTGACAAAGAGTAAGACTATAATATGATGTAGAACATTTACTGTAAATGTCCAAAAAAAAGTGTTTTTGTCTTCTTACTTTTTTATCAGATATTTCTGTTCATGAGGAGTGTTTTGTCTAATACATTTTGATTCATGTTTTTTTTAAACTTTATATTTACAATTGAGTAAATGTCCCTAAACTTACCTCAATATTTTAGCAGTGCACATACAATCTCCATTCTAGCCAAAGCTATAGCACTTTCACTTGTCTTCACATCTTAAACACTGCTTTTTAAAAGATACAAGTGCAAAAGATTTTTTGAGATTTTGAACATTATGCCTTTATTACAGGTACTGGCTGGTACCACATAAACAGTGTATGTGCTCTCTCTGCAAACAGGTGAAATAAATCACACAGGGCAAACTCTGCATCTGTTTTCTCATCTCGCTCAGCAGAAAGAGCAAAAAGGATTTATTAAACATTCACAATTTAAATCCTCCTCTGTTACAAACACTCAATGTTCACTTTGACAAACACAGCTTCAAAATAAAATACCAATTGTCCTTTTTTTCTTCATGTTTCAGCAAACACTGAGTTATAAATTTGGTGTGATTAAATAAATCAAAATGACAATAACCAGGTGTTACTGTTGGAAAAAAATCTTAGTAGAAATAATTAAAATATTATTCCTTACAATACTATTGTAATGATGAGTCGTAAGACTGAGGATCCATTTGCAGCTTTAATATATAATCTCGGAAACAACAGGCAGAGTTCAGTACCGGTAAACACGACAGTGTAGGTAAGGCAAAAACGTAGTCAGAACAACAGGCAAAAGGTCAGGGCAGGCAGAAATCAGTCGTGAGGCAAAATACAGAAACAGATCAAAAACCAGAAACAGGAACAATCAGACAACGCTCAGAATGATAGCCGTAGCAAATCAAGACTTCGCAATGGGATCAAGTTCGTTTGCTTATTTAAGTGCGCCAGCTGATAGAGAACAGCTGGTGCACTGATTAGGCTGAGCGGGGTGTAGTGGGAAGTGTAGTCCGGGAGCACTTAATACTCCGGAGACGATTCTCTCCGTTGTGGGTGCGGAGGTGAGGCAGGTGTGCTGATCATGACAGAGCCCCCCCCCTGCGAGCGGCTCCTGACGCGAGGACGTGTGCGACGTCGAGGTCTACCACGAGACCGGGGAGCGGGCCTGTCTGGGTGGCGTAGGTGGAAGTCAGTGGTGAGTGAAGGGTCCAGGATGTCCCCTGCCTTGACCCAGGAGCGTTCTTCCGGGCCGTACCCCAACCAGTCGGCTAGGTATTCCAGGCGGCCCCGTCGGCGCCTGGAGTCCAGCAATTCGTGGACCTGGTATGCCTCTCCCTCGTCGACCAAGAGGGGTGCTGGTGGTTCGGCGGAGGTTTCTGGGTCTCCCGGTGGTCTCTCCGCGGGTTTCAGAAGTGAGGCGTGAAAGGTGGGAGATACGCGGTATGACGGGGGTGGTGCCAGGCGGTAGGAGACTGGATTAATCCGTCTGATGATTCGGAATGGGCCCACAAACCGTGGGCTGAGCTTACGACAGGGCAGACAGAGGCGGAGGTCGCGGGTGGACAGCCAGACCCACTGTCCGGGTTGGTAGTCGGGGTGCTCACGGCGGCGTCTGTCGGCCTGTGTCTTTTGCCTGCGAATGGCTCGCCGTAGCTGCCGGTGCGCCGCGCTCCATGTGTCCCCGCTGCGACGAAACCACTCGTCAACGGCCGGTAGGTCCGAGGGTGTGTCGGACCAGGGGAACAAAGGAGGTTGAAATCCCAGGACGCACTGGAATGGGGTTAGACCCGTGGCGGGTTTGAGGAGAGAATTCTGAGCATACTCAGCCCACATCAAGTATGTGCTCCAGTCGGTCTGGTTATCGTGGCAGTAGGAGCGTAGGAACCGGATGAGATCTTGGTTCAGCCTTTCCGTCTGTCCGTTGGCTTGCGGGTGGTACCCCGAGGTGAGGCAGATGTTCGCGTTGAGTTGTTTGAAGAATGCCGCCCAGACTCGTGAGGTGAACTGGGGACCGCGGTCGGACACGATATCCTCAGGCAGGCCATAGTACCGGAAGACAAAGTTGCACAATGCCTCCGCGGTCTCGAAGGCTGTGGGAAGTTTCGGCATGGGGATCAGACGGCAGGCCTTGGAGAATCGGTCGATCACGGTGAGGATAACCGTGTGGTTGTTGGAACGGGGAAGGTCGGTGGACAAAGTCAATTGCAATGTGGGACCAGGGGCGTTGAGGCGTGGGCAGGGGAAGCAGTAAGCCCGCGGGGAGCTGATGAGAGGGCTTAGAGGTATTGCAGATTGTACAGGCTCGGACGAATTCGCGCACGTCTGTGGCTAGAGTCGGCCACCAAAACTGGTTCTGAGCCAGGCGTAGGGTGCCTGTGACGCCGGGATGGCCGGCGCTGGGGTTGGAGTGTAGGAGCTCCAGGAGGTTCGTGCCGCCAGTTCTCGGGCACATAGGTCCGGGGATGGAGGGCAATTGGCAGGTGGTGGTGGTGTGTGGGCGTTGGCCTGGGTTATTTCCGTCATGATGTCCCACTGGATGGGCGCGAGGATGTGGGCTTCGGAGATGATGGGTTCAGGGCTTGTGTCCGGGCCGGGTTCACGGAACATGCGGGACAGGGCATCGGCCTTGATATTCTTGGTCCCCGGCCTGTAGGTCACTGTGAATCTGAACCTCGTGAAGAACATGGCCCACCTCGATTGACGGGGATTCAGGCGTTTGGCGGCGCGAAGGTATTCCAAGTTCCGGTGGTCGTGAGCACGGTGAACGGGTGTACCGCGCCCTCTAGCCAGTGCCGCCACTCCTCGAATGCTACCTTCATGGCTAGCAGCTCTCGGTCCCCCACGTCGTAGTTGCGTTCCGTCTGAGATAGCTTGCGAGAGAAGTATGCACACGGAAACATCTTGTTGGCCGGGCCCTGGCGTTGAGACAGTATGGCTCCCACCCCCGTATTAGAGGCGTCCACCTCTACTATGAACGGCCGGTCTGGATCCGGGTGGTGGAGAATGGGAGCTGAGGTGAAGCTCGCTTTCAAGCGCCGGAATGCCGTTATAGCTTCAAGGGACCAGGTAAGCCGAGTGGATGCTTTTTTTGGTCATAGAGGTGAGCGGGGCCGCAATCGTGCTGAAACCACGGATGAAGCGGCGATAGAAATTAGCGAACCCCAGGAAGCGCTGTAACTCCTTCAGGCTCTGTGGTCGGGGCCACTGTAGTACTGCGCGCACCTTGGAGTCGTCCATGGCGACCCCCTCGGCTGAGATGACGTAGCCTAGGAAGGTCGTGGAGGTCTGGTGGAATTCGCATTTTTCGGCCTTGGCGTACAGACGGTGTTGGATGAGACGTTTAAGGACTGCCCGCACGTGCTGGGTGTGTTCCTCCATGGTCTCTGAATATATAAGGATGTCATCGATGTATACGACCACCCAGCGGTCCAGCATGTCGCGGAACACGTCATTAATGAATGACTGGAACACCGCGGGACTGTTCGAAAGGCCGAACGGCATGACTAAGTATTCATAATGGCCTGATTGGGTCGAAAAGGCGGTCTTCCATTCATCCCCCTCTCTGATCCGGATGAGGTTGTAAGCGCTGCGTAAGTCCAATTTCGTGAAGTATCGGGCCTGGCGGAGCTGTTCGAGAGCCGACGGCACGAGGGGAAGAGGATACCGGAACTTGACTGTCATGTCGTTCAGCGCCCGGTAGTCAATGCATGGGCGGAGGCCTCCATCTTTTTTCTTCACGAAGAAGAACCCGGAGGATGCCGGGGAGACAGAGGGTCGGATGAAGCCCTTCTGGAGCTCCTCCTCGATGTAGGTTTTCATGGCTGCCGTCTCTGGTTGAGACAGCGGGAAGATTCTCCCTCTGGGTGGAGTGGATCCAGGCAGAAGTTCTATGGCGCAGTCACTGGGCCGGTGCGGTGGTAGTTCGGTGGCCCGAGTCTTGCTGAAGGCCGCCGAAAGGTCTTGGTATTCCGCTGGGAGTTTAGAGGTGGTGGAAGTGGAGCATACAGAGAGTGTGGTGCTGGGTCGTGGGGTTTTCGGAGGCAGTGGCTGGTGTCGGTGGCATGCTTCGCCCCAGCTTGAGATGTGCAGGTCTCTCCAGGAGATGACGGGGTTGTGAAGTTGGAGCCAGGGGAAGCCTAGGATGAGGGTGTGACGCGGGGAGCGGATGATGTGGAAAGGCAGGTATTCTTGATGGTGAGGGCCCCACCTGCAGCCGGAGACGCCTGGAGATGTGCGTGATGGGGCCCTCACTGAGCGGCCTGCCGTCTACCGCCTCCACTGCCAAAGGAAAAGCACATGGGGTCACTGGCACGTTATAGGCTTGCGCAAACTCCCTTGACATGAAATTGCCCGCGGCGCCGGAGTCGATTAGAGCAGATTGGTTAATCATTTTCCCCCGTATTTCAACTTGTACTTGTACTACCGCGCAGTTCGAAGATTGAGGAATGAGCGGGTCAGGACTCACCGATGTGTTCCGTCTGCCGGGCGGCTTGTTGGGGCAGGCGGCCAGTCTGTGACCGGCTTCTCCGCAGTAGAGGCAGAGTTGGAAGCGGAAGCGTCTTGCTCTCTCCTCAGGCGTGAGGTGCGTGGCGTCGAGCTGCATGGGCTCGGGGTCCGCCGGTCGGGCTGTGCGAAGTGTCTCGCGCGCGTGTCGGGCGGTGTGCGTAGGAGGTCGACGTGTCCGCATCAAATTGTCAATGCGGATGGACAGGTCAATGAACTCCGTCAAATCTCTCCCTTCATCACGGCAGGCGAGCTCGGCTTGTAGACCCGGATGCAGCCCTTTGCGGTAGATCACCCAACCTGTCTCGGCGGCGAGCGTACGGAATGTCAGCGCGTACTCAGCGGCGGGACGGTCGCCCTGAGATACGGCCAACAAACGCTCCTCTGCGCTCTCACCCGTGGCGGAGTGCTCGAAGACAGCGCGGAATTGGGAGAGGAAGTGTTCAAACGTGGGGAAGGCGGAGCCATCCTCTTGCCAAACCGCCGTGGCCCACTCCAGCGCTTTCCCGGTGAGGAGCGTGCACACAAACGCTACGCGGCTAGCGGCGGTCGGATACAGGGACGGTTGTTGCGCCACAAAGAGCTGACATTGCATTAAGAAACCTCCGCATTTTCCAGGATCTCCGTTAAACTTTTCCGGAAACGCGAGCCGCGGGCTGGTGACAGCTGGGGTCGCGATTGGATCGGCCGGCGGGCGGGGCGCCGGTGCCGGAGGGTTCGGAGCCGCAGCGGAGCCTCGCAGACCTTGTAACGCCGCAGCGAGCTCTCCGATGAGCGAGGTAAGTCGCGTTAGTTGTTGGTGGTGTTCGGCGAGCTGCTGGGCTTGAGCGGAGAGCTGGGTGGCAAGCTGAGAGACGGCTGCTGGATCGCTTGGTGGCGAAGTCTTCTGTAATGATGAGTCGTAAGACTGAGGATCCATTTGCAGCTTTAATATATAATCTCGGAAACAACAGGCAGAGTTCAGTACCGGTAAACACGACAGTGTAGGTAAGGCAAAAACGTAGTCAGAACAACAGGCAAAAGGTCAGGGCAGGCAGAAATCAGTCGTGAGGCAAAATACAGAAACAGATCAAAAACCAGAAACAGGAACAATCAGACAACGCTCAGAATGATAGCCGTAGCAAATCAAGACTTCGCAATGGGATCAAGTTCGTTTGCTTATTTAAGTGCGCCAGCTGATAGAGAACAGCTGGTGCACTGATTAGGCTGAGCGGGGTGTAGTGGGAAGTGTAGTCCGGGAGCGCTTAATACTCCGGAGACGATTCTCTCCGTTGTGGGTGCGGAGGTGAGGCAGGTGTGCTGATCATGACAACTATAACCAAAGTAAAGTATTAGGCCTTGCAAAATATTACAATTGCTGTCATAAGACATATGTAGGTGATGTTGTAGGCCAAAGATGTTTATTGCAACCAGATTCGGGGCTGTCAGGCCTAGTCAGTCTGAGCACATTTGTAATAACAACTTGTTATGTAGAAGGGAAAATACCATTGTTCCCAGACCTTAGCTCATAAATTGTTATGGAAAATGAAGAACACCATGGTTCTCAGACCTTGGTCCATAGCAATAACATGTTATGTAGAATGAAAAAAAACAGTGGTCCACAGACCTAGGCCCTGAAAAATAAGGGGAGGAAAATCCATAAATGGGCATGTGGTGCTCATAAACTTGTTGTGCAGACTGAAGAAGGCCCAGGTGTTTAGTCTGAGGTCATGAAAAATAAGGGAAGGAAAATCCATAAATGGGCATATGGGTGAAAGGTAATGGGAAATAAGGGGAAATTGGGTCAGTGTGTTTAGAAAACATAGGAGATGATTCCGGTAAATAAGGTGATATGGCACCTGGGCTCCTAGGAGTACCAGGGTATATATTGAGAAGATATCTGAGGGGTTTTTTTGGTTCTTCGGGGGCGAAGGTGTGTGTGCGCGTGCGTGCACGCGGGCGCATGCCCGTGTCCGCGGGTCAAGGTGGGTGGTTTTTATTTTTGCAAGGACGTCGCGAGAGTTCTTGTTTTTCTTGATTGATTTTGCATGACATGCTCTTTTTGGGGGTTTTCATTCGTTACTTTTAATTTGGCAATTTGTTACTTTTGATTTGGCAATTTGATACTTTGAATTTGGCAATTTGTTACTTTGAATTTGGCAAATTATAATTTGTTGGCTGATTGACCATAATAAAGAAGTTTGCTCATTCTCATCCAGGTCTGAGGAGTTTTCTCAGTATTTTTGTAGTAATTATAGAGTTAACAGTGAAATTTAACTAAAGGCCTAAGAGAAGAGATCACCCTGTGATGTGTCGACTTGGAGACCGGCTCTGAGTTCCGACATTACTCTGTAAGTTGTATCTTTTTAACTGAAAATAAACTTAGAAAACATATAGCTTATGTTATCACTTACATATGGTTCTTAAATGCATTTTGCATTTCCAGATAAAGTTATCTTTACTCTTCCTAAATTGCATGAGCTGACAGATTTAACCACTTAAAAAATATAATCACATTTGTTGTTATCCTTAACTTTCAACCATGACAAACATTAACATTAGGTTTTAACATTTTACACAATATCAAATGTTCCAAATGTATTAAGACGTTATAAAAATGTTTGAGGAGCTAAAAATCAATCTCTGTCTGACGTGACTTTAGCTGCAGCAAGTGACGTCATCAGGCGCGAAAATGCGGCTGCTGCTATATACACATATATGTCCACATATTCGTAACACAGCCTTATTGGCGGACATTAAAACATTCAGAGACATTTTAGACTATTAAACTTTGGGTACTTCGCTTAATCTACGATTTCTACGCTTAATCTACGATCTGGCAAACGGTTTCCCTATTGCGATTCCGCAATCGGCAGAGCAAATGTAGCACACGCCGTTTACCGACTCGCGATGGGTAATTCGCAAAGCACAACATTCCTTCCGTTTGCCCAGCGCGAGATCATAGGGAGGAATTAAAAGTACGAGGCTCCAGGTGCAAGAGGCGGGGCTGCAGTTACCAAGTTTCAAGCTTAAAGTTCATGCAAACTATACTATTAATAGACAGGTTTCAGTCAAATATTTATGGTTTATTTTATATATTCGTTATATATTTAATATTGATTGGTTAACTATTTTATAAGCATGCATCCTCTTCTATGGTTAATATTCTCATCAAAGTGAGCATCATAAACGTAGGAATCAAAATAATAAAAGATAGCCTACTACACCTGTCAGGGGAAATTAAATTTATTTTTGTGCCCTTTAATTTATTCATTTAATTTATTATGTTTCTATGTTTGTGTTAGATAAATCCATTTGTGTGAAAATGGTATCACAAAAACAAGTAAATTGATGCCGAATAATAATTAATTACGTTATAGAGGGGGACACGGGAGTGGATTTTCAAACCTCTCTCGTCCCACTCCCAGAAAAAAATTCCCGTCCCATCCCAATCCCGCAAAAAAAAAAAAAAAAAAAAAAAAAAAGACTGGGTAAAATCCCATCCCGTCTCAAACCCAGAAGAATGACTCCTATTCCCTCCCACTCCCGTTTTTTTTTTTTTTTTTTTTTTTTTTTTTACGACTCCATTTTTAATTCTCGCGGCTTCTATAGAGAGTGCATGGGGAAGACGCCTTCTCTTATATTTTTGTGTGGAGCACGCGGGTGTTTGGAGCACGTCATTCATTTAAGCAGCAACAGATTATATTTTTATTTATATCAAAAGTATATTTGTGTATTCCCGGTCCCGCCCACTCCTGCTGACATTTTTTTCCTGTCCCGTTCCAGTCACGTGATTAATAGTGATTTTGTTTCCCATCCCACAGGATTCCCGTGGGATTCCCGTGACCCGCGGGAATCCCGAAAAAAATGTCAGCCTCTAAGTTTCGTATTAGTATTTCTCTCAATGGCTCTGATAGTCTATTAAACCGCATATAATTGGTCAAACGTAATAACCGTGCAATTTGAATTTTTAAGCACTTTTAACTGCTCAGTCGGAACCATGAGTTTATTAGCATATGAAAACATTATAACATGTATGGACACAAGGATATGTAAATATCAGATCGTTTATCAGAGCTAGGTATGCAAAGGTTTTGTTTTTTTGTTTTTTTGCTAAAAACAACGCCTACTGGTTAAGTTTGTATAATTCAGCCTTGGTTGCAACGGACTTGGTTGAGTGCAAAACTTTGCAAAGTTCGTTATGAAATTGCACCTTGCGACCTTTTTGTGTTATTTTTCCATATTAAACTGATGACCAAACCAATTTTTCACACACAAGATAATAAAATAAAAGCAATATTATCAGCATTGCACAATATTTATCTATACAATTTTTTGTTGCAGAAAACAATTACAGATTTGACAATAATGGCAAAATTAATCATGATTGGCATCTCTGGAAAATTGTCCGGTGTGTGTGTGTGTGTGTGTGTGTGAGAGAGAGAGAGAGAGAGAGAGAGAGAGAGAGAGAGAGAGAGAGAGAGAGAGAGAGAGAGAGAAAGTGAATGAGAGTGTGTGTGTGCCCTGTGATGGGTTGGCACTCCGTCCAGGGTGTATCCTGCCTTGATGCCCGATGACGCCTTTGAAAATGAATGAATGAATGAATTTTGGTTGTTAGTCTTTTTCTCTGATGATTACATTCAATAAATTCTATAGGCATAGTTCATAAAATGTCAAAAGTGTGGCTTGCACTCTTTGTCATCTGGCAACTCTGCAGGAGGCATGATGACCATCCGTTTAGAAACAACTAGGTTAAAATCCATATTATTGGACTTTTATTACATAAAATAATATATAATTTTATTACAAAATGGAGGTTATGCTTTGGTGGGGTTGTTGCCACTGTCTTATTTGTTGAATTCTTTATACTTAACTGGATTAGTATTTACTATGTTCCAAATAGTTTTTTTTTTAATTGATTCACAATTAAAGACTGAGAAGCATAACCTTTCAAGGATAGATCTCGTAATAACTATATAACTTATAAAAAGTTTGTTTGTATTGTTTAAGTCTGTTATTGAATTATTTGTACTGCTTCTCATCTTGGCCAGGTCCCTCCTGTAAATTTTAATCTCAGTGAGTTTAACCTGGTTAAATAAAGGTTAAATAAAATAAATAAAAACTAATGGTTAATTGTTTTCTGTTTTTTTTTTCACCAAAACTCGGTTAAGTTACATTTCCTCTGACAACTTGGCGTAGTAGCCTATCTTTTATTATTTTGATTCCTAAATTCATAAATATTTGACTGAAACCTGTCTATTAATATCTGTTTGCCCATTTGCCAGAATATACCCTGACCCAAACTCTGCATCCGAGGAAAACCGCAAAGCGGACCGAACTGACGCAAAGCCTGGAGTACGATAAGCGCCATATTACCCCTGCTGGCGAACTCCACAATTACTCCTGACACTTCTATAAAATGGTTTATTGCAAAGATGGTGGGTCCAGGTTCATTACCCATGAACAAATACTCACAAACATCATTGAACAAATATTCACAAACATTAATTATAACATTACAGAAACTACCACAAATGTGATAGCACTTTATTGGGCATCACACCTTCTGTTTAAAAGTGGTTCCATGGTATGTGGGCTTACCTCCAGTTTAGCAGAACTTTATGTTCATACTATGTTTCCTTTCCCAATGGATTTACAATTAAAATGCTCTACCGGGTCATGCAGACGATCTTTCAAAAAGGGGACACCATCCAATGTTACAAATATTTTCCAAGCATCCAGTGTGCTCCAAAGTTAACAGCACGCAACCAAATATCCTCTAAAGGAGATTTCATCTGTGGGATGATAATTTGACTTGCATCATGTAGTTGCATGTTATGTATTATGTTATGGTAATGTAATTACCATAAACCTTTGGATTACTTAAATACCTTTATCATACATCCAAAAAGGCCAGAAAATAAAGAAGTGGACCCAGATACTCACAGCAGATCCACTGGTTAACTTTCTGTTAAATATAAACAAAGCAGTAAGAATTCTGAAAAAATTACAGGATCCTTTTAAAAGTACACTGACACTTTGCACACCTTTTGCTTTTGAACTGGATGGTGTAGGTATACATCAATGACCTGAGAAGAGAAAATGTTAAACAACCTATTTGTACTTTAAACCACAAGTAAGCTCATTTTAGTCTCACTTACTTCATCTGACAGCCACTCAGACCGTTGCAGCATGCAAAGACAATTGTAAAACAGCTTTTATGGTCGCACAACTGCTTCATCCTGCCCATTTTTCGTTCAAAGCCCACAGCTTTAGCACTAAAGGAACATTAAGTCAGTATTTTTTTTAAAAATGGGCCATTAAATATAGTTAACTCAACAGGGCCAACAGAAAATGAACTATTTCCAAATCTTGATAGCTTTCAAAATTTGAGTCTTGAGGCCTTTTTAGGTGTCAAATATGGCCGACCAGCATTTCTAGCTCCAGAGAAATAAAAACTGAGAAACACTGGTAAAGATTAATAAGCAAAACAGTCTGCATTCATTTGCACAAACAGGGTCATAGATGTATTGCACAGCACTATATTTATAGCAAATTTACATGAACATGAAATTTGTGAGATAGTTTGTGCTTAAATCATGGGATGATCCAGGTATTATCAAAGGAAAATAATAGCATTTAAAATATTACACAATATTACACGGTGCATGAAAAATGAAAAACATATAATACAGTTAACAATGTGCCATGTGAGTTAAATGGTTAGAACCAAAAAATACATTTGAATTATATAATTATCTTAAGTTATTTATATTAAAATATTTGTTTTGACAAAATTATAAAAAAAATAATTTTAAAATTTACACAATTCACTTACGTTAAATGAATGAAACAAAGTTGTGTTGCTTCTGCTGTATCGCACGATGATCAGCAGATGGCGCAAATGCAACAAAACAGACAAGGTCAAGTTAACTCAGCATTCCTAATTTGTATAGGGGGACAATAGGAGCGTTAATGTGAAATTTGATGTGAAATTTGACATTTAATGTGACAATTGAGCTTAAGTCAGGTAGGAATAAGTTAGTTACACTCTGTTGCTGCTGATAAAACAACAAATTTAGGCTACATATCATCGCTGTCAGGCAGAAACCTCGTATTTTTTAAATAATTATGTCATCAAAATTTTATGTTTAATTTTAAATTTAATTTTAGGTATTATGGCTTTATATATGGTCAGACAAGTGCGTCATTATATTAAATTTAGCTTTAACAGTAACTTTCTGTGGTAAATTTATCTTTAACAATAACTTTCTGTGGTAAATTTATCTTTAACAGTAACTTTCTGTGGTAAATATAGCCTTAACAATAACTTTCTGTGGTAAATATATCTTTAACAATAACTTTCTGTGGTAAATTTAGCTTTAACAGTAACCTTCCGTGGTACATTTAGCTTTAGCATTAAACTGTGGTACATTTAGCTTTAGCAAGAACTTTCTGTGGTAAATTTAGCTTTAACAGTAACTTTCTGTCGTAAATTAAGCTTTAACAGTAACTGTCTGTGGTAAATTTAGCTTTAACAAGAACTTTCTGTGGTAAATTTAGCTTTAACAATAACCTTTTGTGGTAAATTTAGCTTTAACACTAACTTTCTGTGGTAAATTTAGCTTTAACTATAACTTTCTGTGGTAAATATAGCTTTAGCAATAACTTTCTTTGGTAAATTTAGCTTTAGCAATAACTTTCTGTGGTAAATTTAGCTTTAACAGTAACTTTCTGTAGTAAATTTAGCTTTAACTATAACTTTCTGTGGTAAATATAGCTTTAGCAATAACTTTCTTTGGTAAATTTAGCTTTAGCAATAACTTTCTGTGGTAAATTTAGCTTTAACAGTAACTTTCTGTAGTAAATTTAGCTTTAACAATAACTTTCTGTGGTAAATGAAACTTCTGCAATAACTTTGTGGTAAATTTAGCTTTAAAAATAACTTTCTGTGGTAAATTTAGATTTAGCAATAACTTTCTGTGGTAAGTTTAGCTTGAACAGTAACTTTCTGTGGTAAATTTAGCTTTAACAGTAACTTTCTGTGGTAAGTTTAGCTTCAGCAATAACTTTCTGTGGTAAATCTAGCTTTAACAATAACCGCCCATGGTACATTTAGCTTTAGCAATAAACTGTGGTACATTTAGCTTTAGCAATTACTTTCTGTGGTAAATTAAGCTCCTACAATAACTTTATGGTAAATTAAGCTTCTACAATAACTTTCTGTGTTAACATTTTATGTAAACAGCTGCTTCTGAGGCAATCAGTGCATTTTTCTTCAAATTAAATCGCTGTTTTTGTTGTTGTTGAATGCATGTGTGCAATTTCATGATTTAAAATGTAAAACAGTTCTTAAAACAGTAAGTTGGCTAGTACAACTACACAGCAAATATCTATCTATCACAGAAAAGACCTATCTGTGTAACTGAAATATGTGCAATGAATGAGGTGTTTAAACATCGCTTCCTCTTTAAAAAAAGGGGAGGAGACCAAAAGAAACTTAATACTTAATACTTTACTTTATCGTCCCCAAAGGGGAAATTCTTTTACACAACACTGCACTTGTTCGACACACAGCATAAACACAAACAGTCATAATACACACAAGTCAAGAGACCGAAAGAAACTCCGGGTTTACCGAAGAAAACCTGCTCCCGACCAGGTTAGGTTCACAGAGTAAGTTACTATGGTGACTGTTGCTATTGTAACAGACTTAATCTGTGAGCTGGAGTGCATGTTGATGTTATACTGAGCATTGTGATTTGTGTGTGTAATACATTTTCCCCTCCAGTCTCTCCAGTCATTTCGATGGCGTGGGTTCGACTCCCACCGCTGCCACCAGTGTAACCGAGCGTTTAACATCGGGTTCGCTTAAACTGAAATGAAACTTAAAAAAATAAGAAACGGAGGCTCATCGTTTGATCATCAACTCTTTTTATTGTTATTCCTCGCGGCACACCAACGTGATGCCCCACACCGAAAAATGTATTACACACACAAATCACAATGCTCAGTATAACATCAACATGCACTCCAGCTCACAGATTAAATCTGTTACACTATGGTAACTGTTACTATGGTATATGTTACTGTGGTAACTGACAATCAAATTAAATTATTGCTCTCTCTCTCTCTCTCTCTCTCTCTCTCTCTCTCTCTCTCTCTCTCTCTCTCTCTTTCTTCTTTGCTCTATCTGTTTAGCCATTTTCTGTCTGCGGCTCAAAAATAAGCTATCTGCAGTCCATAAAAATCTAAGCGAAGCGCACACACACAGACTCACACACACACACACACCATAAACCAACCTACACACACACACACACACACACACACACACACACACACAGACTCACACACACACACACACCATAAACCAACCTACACACACACACACACACACACACACACACACAGACACACACACACAAAGAAACAGAAAAACTGAAGACAAAACAGACTTAAAATTGCCTTAAATGTCTTTGAAATATCCAGACAAATCAATTATAGCAGCTGGAATGTTCCCTCAGCACACACTCGTTTCTCTCTCTCTCTCTCTCTCTCTCTCTCTCTCTCTCTCTCTCTCTCTCACACACACACACACACACACGCACACACACACACACACACATTTAAAAAAGCATTTAAGAGAGAGAGAGACAAAAAAGAGCCTCTGAACTTTGTGAACTTTATTGTTGAATTGGTGATGGGTAATGCACTTTATTTAAATGACTATTGAAGGTGAAAAATGTACTGCCTATTTTTGAAGAAGAAAGTGTTTGACTTAAGTGTGGGGGGAATGTTGTATGGTGAGATCTATTTATGTCTGTCCAGCAGGTGGCAGTAACGTAATGTCTTGGTACTGTTAAAAGCCTGTGATATATATATATAAAATGCAAAATAAATAAATAAATAAATTCCATCCATCCATTTCGAGATTGAAAAAGTTGAATACATTTATTATTACAATCTTTACTTGAAAGCGAGACACCTCCCAAAAATAACTGTGACTCATGGGTAAGGGAAGCTTTCATTAGACATATTAATCCATCAGGAATTGCCTTTGTAACAGAGTTAAATTCTTTAAATGGAATGGGAAATGATGGATATTCATAAAGCTTTCATAAGATAATAAATCACCAGTAGAGTTGAATAGATCAGCAACAAAAATGATGTTTTTATTAAACCATTTATCTTGAGCCCAGAAGCGTCAGAGAAGGCATTGATTGTAGTTAAAACTGGAGAAACTTGCTCTTTATCCTTCAAAAATAGAGTAGTATCATCTGCTAACTGTGAGATTCAAATCTCTCTGTTAAAGATATCAAGGCCAGCAAAGTTATTATTGTGCAAAATATCTATGGATAATGTTTCAACAACAAATAAAAATAAAAAGGGGCTCAAAGGGCAACCTTGACGTATTCCGCGAGGAATAAGATAATTGCATCAGACTTGATTTCATCTCTGTAATCAATAAGATCCAGAACAAGTCAAGTATTACAACTAATATGACAACCTTCCATAAATCCAGTCTGTTGTGTTAAATTGATTGTATTAATATCTGCCGGCAGCGGGATGATGGAATTTGTGTCATTACATCATTGTGAATGATGTCATTACGTCAGGACGTAAAAGAACTGGTGAACTGGATTTTTGAACTGGTTCATTAAATCACACTGTCTGAAAGAACCGGTTCGCGGAAAAGAGCCGAACTTACCATCTAGTCATTTGGGTCATCAATGCGGTCATATTTATCCTAATCCTTTACCTCTAAAGGTGGGTTTTTACAAATATTTAAGCAATTAAAAGTGTCTAAGAGAGATTATGACTAAATCTTGGAACTACATTGGCTCCTCAAACTGTCAGTCAAACTTAATAACTCTGCCCCGCCTCTATCGGAATAAAGTGCTGCATGCAGTTTGGAGATCTCAAATGTAGGTTAACATCCGAGAATAAAATATTTTAATGCAGTTTCTAAAATTCTCCTCAAACCCAAAATCTCTCAGAACGTTCTGCATATATGTGTGTTCAACCTATCAAAGGCCTTTTCAAAATCAATACTTATAAGGTATCCACACTTCTTCTTTTCTGTCATGTATGTTATCACATCCCTCAAACTGCATACTGTCGGCTTTGTCTCTTTATTCTACCGCATTCACCTGCGTGGTAGTTATGATTTTCTCTAATATATTTTTGAGTCTATTTGCTAAAACTTTAGCTAAGATTTTAAAATCTGTGTTCAGCATTGTGATCGGTCTAAATTTCTTAAGATCTGCTTTCGTTCCTTTTTTCTTATATATTTTAAAAAATATAAAATCACCAAAAAAACAATCTAGTGAATGTTTTGCTTTACTACAGTTTGTGTTTGTACACATTGGACTGCATCTTTTTTCTTGTTTTCCTTTACCAGATGTATACACATTTCATGTTTAGAGGCGGTTCAGAGTTTACAGTATTTTACATTACTGTTTAACAGCATTGGGTTGTTATTTCAGTAAAAAGAGGCCAGCATTGATAAAAACATCTCAGTTCATATCCTATATTTCATCTTTTATTTTCTTTCTTTTTTATATACTTCATTTCTAGGTGGTTTATATTCTAAGTTATTATTATTATTATTTATTAATTATTTATTTATTTATTTTATGCATTCGTACAGAACGTAAACAAAAGGCACATGGCCAAAGTCCGGGCCAGATCCTGACAGAGGGATTTTGTATAATAATGTAGATGTGAAGTGGAGGAGAGGAGAGGCTTTACTGATGAGGGAGAATATTTTTAAAATGAGTAAAACTGGTCTATAAAGAGAACAAAGGGAAATGTATGGTGTAGAAATAAATTATGAGGGCAGAAATTTGGTTTTAGTAAATGTACATGACCCAACAGATGAAAAAGAAAAGAAAGAATTATTTAATCCTTTAAGAAGTGTTTTAAAGACGTATAAAGAAATAATAATGATGGAGGACTTTAACAGTGTTTTCAGTAAACTCTATATGGCAGATGGGATGGTTTTTAAATCAGATACAGAGAGTAAAGAACTAACATGATAGATGTGTGGAGAGAGAGAAACAGAGGAAGAAACTAATTTTCGAGAAGGAATATTGTGATGTATGCAGGACAAGAATTAACTTTATTTTATTTATAAGAAATGCAGAAAACTTTATAGACAAAATCAGAAATGAAGAAACAAGTTTGAGTATCATAAGTTTTTGTTTTTTACTCTGGATTGTAAAATATATTAAAGTGTGAAGTTGTAGCTGAGAGGATAAAAGGATGTGATCAGTCACAGTTATGGTTATGGATCTTCTACATCTGAATATGAATGATTCGGCTCCCAAACTGCTGGAAATGTGGGACGTGTTCTAACGCTTCACCACCATAACTGATTTATCCTGGAAAAAAGGTCTGAGGAGAGACTCCTGTCATACACCAGACCTGGTGAGTGTTTTACCCTTAATGCTGAAAAACACAACAGGACAGAATTACAGACACATTTAAACACATTGCTTATGAACAACAGAAGCATAAATACACACATTAGATGTGACATTTTACAGCACACAGTGAATATTACACAATATCATAAAGTAAAGAGACAGTAAGTCAGTAACTCACTGTAGTGTCTCCAGTTTACACTGTGGATCCTTCAGTAGATCAGTGAGCAGCTTCACTCCTGATTCTCCTGGTTTATTATTGTTCAGATTCAGTTCTCTCAGGTGTGATGAGGAGTTTGACCTTAGAGCTGAAGCCAGAGCAGCACAACCTTCATCTGTAAAACTGCAGTAATGCATCCTATAAGAAAGAAAACCTTCTCACACTTAACACACTTAATTTTAGTACTGAAAACATGAACTACACAAAATCTTTATATACAGTACATTTACTCTCCATCTCACACACACAACAATGACAATATATCAGATCACTACAATTACAGTTACCACAGAGGAGAACTGGATGTTGTAGTGCTTCTTAAAATTAAAATGTGTGTGTGTGTGTGTGTGTGTGTGTGTGTGTGTGTGTGTGTGTGTGTGTGTGTGTGTGTGTGTGAGAGAGAGAGAGAGAGTGTGTGTGTGTGTGTGTGTTTGTGTGTGTGTGAGAGAGAGTGTGTGTGTATGTGTGTGTGTGTTTGAGAGAGAGAGTGTGTGTATGTGTGCGTGTGTTTGAGAGAGAGAGAGAGAGAGAGAGAGTGTGTGTGTGAGTGTGAGTGTGTGTGTGAGAGAGAGAGTGTATGTATGTGAGAGTGTGTGTGAGAGAGTGTCTGTGTGTGTATGTGTGTGTGTGTGTGTGTCTGTGTGTGTACTTCAGTATCTCCAGTGTACAGTGTGGATTCTTCAGCCCATCAGAGAGCAGCTTCACTCCTGAATTCTGCAGTTCATTGCCACTCAGGTCCAGTTCTCTCAGACTGGAGGAGTTTGAGCTGAGAACTGAGGACAGAACTCTACAGCTTTCCTCTGTCAGATTACACTGTAATAGCCTGGAAGAGAAATGATGAAGTGTTTGATTTATTTGTCTGATAGTGAATTGAGGTGTTTCCATCAGTGAGAAATAAAGTGTCCACCTGAACACAAGGTTCTAATGTCAGGATAAAAATATAACATGAACATCTGTGTACAGATGTGACAAGTAAGAATGTGTATCACAGAGAAAAGGATCCTGCGATTTCTCACCACATCACATTCTCTAGCGCTGAAAACATGACCAATAGAGTTCAGTCGTGTGTAATTCTGTCACGTATACTGAAGCCAGTAACATGCTTGGTTTCTTTAATTCTCTCACCTTATATACTTTAGTCATATGTAAATCTTTGTGAACTCCTGTGCAGATGTTATTCGGTACATCTAAAACCATGACCATTATATATATATATATATATTTATTTTATTTTTTTTCACAAATGGGGTTTAAATAGTCTGTGTACGTTTTACTCATTTGCCTTTTACTCAATAAGCCTTTATTTAATAAATGTTATAAAAAAATGCCGTACTGATGTTTACTAACTTATAGCTTTAATAATGTGAGAAATCTCTGCACTAGTTTATTGGATAAAATAATGAAATATATTCCTAGTCGTGCATAAAACAGTGACTGCATGAAACTGTAGCACAAACAGTGTCCCGGTGGTGTGAGGTGTTGAGTGTGTACTACTGTATGTGCAGCTTTGTCACCAGAGACCTGGGTTCATTCTCAATAAGTTATCATCCTTTAATATTGTTTATAAATGTAATGATTTACACTGTTAGAAGTACATAATGTTTAATACACAACAATACTGAGGTACAAATAATATCTGCTACTATTTATAATAGCTTATAACTATTTACACTTAATATTGCCAATAAATGCTATAAATCATTAAACTTTAATAAATATAAGGAATAATAAAGTTAACAAATGGTAAACTTATGCCACAGTATCAAGCCCTGTTTACAGGTATAAGTTTACCATCGAAAGTCCGTGCTGACTGACACAAAAAAAGGGAGATCCGTCTCCACAAACACGTATCAAATAGATTACATTTCGTAACTTATGTGACGACCTGCCGTGAGACTGGGTAAGGCACTGGGATGAAAGTTTCAGAGATTTTTATCTCTTAATGATCTTCTCAATGTTCTATTTTCTGCTTGATTTTTCATGTCTAATGACTTTAATATTGTGCTGCTGTTATTTAACACATTTTATCATATTTAATATATATATATATTCTATTGTAAAGATTTGTGTTTAAAAAGTTCTATAGAAATAAAGATGTGATGATTAGAATTATTTCTCAAAATGTAAAGGTGTGTGTGTGTGTGTGTGTGTGTGTGTGTGTGTGTGTGTGTGTGTGTATGTGTGTGTGTGTGTCTGTGTGTGCGCGCGTATGTTTATGTGTGAGTGTGTGTATCTGTGAGTGTGTGTGTGTGTGAGTGTGTGTATCTGTATGTGTGTGTGTGTGTGTGTGTGTGTGTGTGTGTGTGTGTGTGTGTGTGTGTGTGTGTGCGTACCTTAGTTTCTCCAGTGTACAGTGTGGATCCTTCAGTCCATCGGAGAGCAGCTTCACTCCTGAATCCTGCAGTTTATTGCCACTCAGGTTCAGTTCTCTCAGACTGGAGGAGTTTGAGCTGAGAACTGAGGACAGAACTCTACAGCTTTCCTCTGTCAGTTTACACTCACACAGACTGGAAGAGAAATGATGAAATATCAGAACACTGATCTCAAACACACAAACACAGCTATAATCCAGCTAAAGTTGAAGATGTAACAGAAATGTCAGTGTGTTTGTGTCACACACACAAATCAGAGGACAGGACACCACATCAGCACATTTACAGGAGCAGGGACGTCTTTCTGCACTCCACAATCTCTCAGCTACAATTTATTATAAGACCATTAGGTCATGTACATAACACACACATGTGAGAGCGAGCAGCCTACACACACTACACACTGATCTGTGTTCAAGTTTCTACAACCAACACTGCAGATACAGTGCATTTTATTACAGAAAAAGGAGTGTTCACATACATCCAAACACATCCAAACTAAAGAGAAAGTTTAGATAAACAATTCTTGATTATGATTTACATTTTTAGGAAATATAGATGTGTAAAATTCAATCATCTATCATTGTCATGAACGCGGGATAAAGACAGACCCAAAAGCAGGATAGCAAAACAGGGTTTAATAGCATTAGGACATGAAACACGACACAGAGTAAAGACAGGACAAGACAACAGTGACTTGCACAAGGCAACGTGGCACAGTTAAATAAAATGGGTAATCACAATGGGACACAGGTGTGAAGACAGGGAGGAGCAGACGAAGGCGGGGAAGACATGTGATGAGGAACGTAAACACATGCACATGGCCAAAGTCCGGGCTGAGTCCTGACAATCATAAACAATGTAAATAAAGGATATTACAAAGAACATTGTACTGTTTACTACAGATGTCACTGTTACTATTTCAACACAACTTAGTGAACCCTTCTTTCTCCACAGAGTAAATGGGATCATGTCTTTCATGCCTCCACAACTGTGAAGTGAAGTGAACGTGGGGTTTTCTTCTCAAATCTGAGCTCCTTCCCTGTTTACAGAGTGACATCACATCAGCACGACTGCACACAGCATCAGAAATAAACAAAGTCAAACTTCTTACCTTTAAATGAGTGACAGTGTATATACAAGTATTAGCTTTAGATGGATCAACATACAGACATTCGTTTGTTCAATCTAAAACACTGACAAACCACATAGCAGGAAATCTAACCCACCTTGTAGGTAAAAATCTAACACAACACTACTGTGTGTTACACTACAGGATTTGTGTAGGTGGGCTTCAGGTGGCTATAAGTGAAATCCACCTCCACTCTCCAGTATGGTACAATTCAGTATTTCGTTCCCAGTCCAATAAGAGCTCAAGTCGTATCAGACCTCAGAGTCTGTAAACCTTTAGCCCAATGTGTAATATTTTATCAGTACTTAATGATGAACAGAGAACAAAACCAGTCTGTTATTAACGTTGTACAACAAAAATATAGATTCAAAACAGCTGCTTATAAATACAAACACAATCCACAGCTTAAAATCTCCAAAATCCACAGAAATTTTCAAAAGAACGAAACCTGACATCTCTTCAACAGTAACGGTGATAAACCTGACCGACCATCACGTGCAACCGTCTTTGTGTTCACCGTCTGTTTTTACCACATCCACCATCTTCTGATGCAGTGAACCAGACAAAAAACTGTGTCTATAATTCAGATTCTATACAACAGATGACCAAAAATCACGATCCAAGAACAAAAATGTGATCGGTCATTAACAGTTTGGTGTCTTTGTCGAGCTCCAAGTAGAACAAAACAGGAGTTTTTAATAACCGCGGTCATGACACTCACTTGTGACACATTATTCATAAAATGCCTCATATGACGTTATAAGATTTTGTCCATGTGGCCCAGCCCTCAGTTCAGATATAACATGTTAGTGTAAAAAGTGAAACAATCTTCTGTAAAAGTACCAGAGGTTTGTGTAAAGATGATTAGAGGAACTATTAACACACATTAATACAAACAGTGCAGTTCAGTGTTACATTAAAATAATAAACCATGCAGTAATACAGTTATAAATAAAAATACTCACTCAGCTGTTCTGGAGGCTTTGACCACTGGCAGCAGCCTCAGAAGACATTCATGTGATGGATCATATTTACTCAAATGAAACACATCCAGCTCCTGTTCTGAGTTCAGTAACACAAACACCAGAGCTGACCACTGAGCAGGAGAGAGTCTGGTTCCTCTGAGACGACTGTAACCTCCTCTGTTCAGGTAAGTTTGTACTTCCTGCACTAGAGAATGATCATTCAGTTCATTCAGACAGTGAAACAGATTGATGGATTTCTCTGTAGATGGAATCTCCCTGATCTTCTCCTTGATGTACTCCACTGTTTCCTGTTTGCTGTGAGATCTGCTTCCTGTCTGTGGTAGTAAGTCTCGTAAGAGAGTCTGATTGGACTCCAGTGAGAGACCCAGAAGGAAGCGGAGAAACAAGTCCAGGTGTCCATTCTCACTCTGTAAGGCCTTGTCCACTGAACACCTGAGGAGATCAGACAGGTTTGACTTCCTGAAAAGATCAGACAGATCAGAGGTTTGATGTTCTGTTACATTTCTGCTGATGAAGGAGAGAAACGTGTATAAAGCAGCCAGAAACTCCTGAACACTCAGATGTACGAAGCTGAACACCTTCCCCAGGTGAAGCCCAAACTCCTCTCTGAAGATCTGGGTACACACTCCTGAGTACACTGACACTTCTCTGACATCAATGCCACACTCTCTCAGGTCTTCCTCATAGAAGATCAGGTTTCCTTTCTCCAGCTGGTGGAAAGCCAGTTTTCCCAGTGCCATGATACTCTCTCTGGTCTGCTGAGGATCCGGGTCACATTTCTGATGGTACTTTTGGTCCTTGTGTTTGATCTGAAAGATCAGAAAGTGTGTGAACATTTGGGACAGAGTCTTGGGGATCTCTCCACCCTCTGATTCACCCAACATTCTCTCTAGAACAGTGGCTGAGATCCAGCAGAAGACTGGGATGTGGCACATGATGTAGAGGCTTCTTGAAGACTTCAGGTTTCTGATGATTTTATTGGCCAGTCTCTGATCACTGATCCTCTTCCTGAAGTACTCCTCCTTCTGAGGATCACTGAAGCCTTGTACCTCTGTTACCTGGTCTACACACTCAGGAGGGATCTGATTAGCTGCTCCTGGTCGAGAGGTTATCCAGAGGTGAGCAGAGGGAAGCAGATTCCCCTTGATGAGGTTCGTCAGCAGCACATCCACTGAGGCTGACTCTGTCACATCAAACAATATCTCATTCTTCTGGAAATTTAGAGGAAGTCGACACTCATCCAGACCATCAAAGATTAACACCACTTTGTAGGAGTCACAGTCTATTGATTCTAGTTTTCTTATTTCTGGGAGAAAATGATGAAGAAGTTTCATCAGGCTGAGATTTTTCTGCTTCATCAGATTCAGCTCTCTAAAGGGAAGTGGGAACATGAAGGTGACGTCCTGATTTGCTTTTTCTTCAGCCCAGTCCAGAATGAACTTCTGCACAGAGACTGTTTTTCCAATTCCAGCAACTCCTTTAGTCAGCACAGTTCTGATGGACTTGTCTTTAAAGAGATCATTACACTTGATGGGTTTCTCCTGTGTTGCTGATCTCCTGGACGCTGCCTCAATCTGTCTCACCTCATGTTCATTATTGATGTCTCCACTCCAACCCTCTGTGATGTAGAGCTCAGTGTAGATCTCATTCAGAAGTGCTGAGCTTCCATGCTGTGAGATTCCTTCATTAATTCTTTTAAACTTCTCTCTCAGATTGGTCTTCAACGTTGGCTGACACACAGAACCTACAGACTCTAATAAACAAAGTATTGACATGTTTTAATGTAAAATCACTGAGCTCAATATAAAATGTACATTTATTTCAGTTCCTGCTGTTCGTTCCTGATTGATGTACTAAATATTACTGAAGGATCAGGACCATTGTACAGAGTAACCACAAGCTGGACCATGAACAGAACAGAAAAGCAGCAGATTTACATGATACTAAAATTACATTTAAAACTAAAAGTGTTCATATCTAAACCTATTTCCTCTCTCTAAAGTGAAGCTGATGGAATAAAGTCATGACTCAGAGCTCTTACTGTTGTGCAGTGTGTTAGCGAGATCTGTGTGGTTCATGTTCCTCAGGACGTGCAGTGTGATCTTCAGCGCTCCCTCTGTGACACTGTGCAGATCCTCCTCATCCTCCACCTCCCTCTCAGTGCATGCTGGGTAATCTGGACTCAGGAGCTTCCTAAACCTCTTCAGCTCATTCTTTATCAGAGTGATTACTTTGTGTTCCAGCTCCTGGTTAGAAACACACAGGAGCAGATCTAAACATTATCATGTTACAGTGAGCGAGGCTTTTATTTTATAAAAAAAAGTAGAAGTCTCTTTTTATTATCACATTTAAACTTAGAACTGAAATTCTGATTACCCATAATGCTGCTGCACATCAAGACATTACAAGGGATCACACATACTGTACACACACACACACACCTTGAATATGGAGTCCAGATGATTTTTGCTGATGTTTGATTTCTTCTTTTGTGGTCTGTGAACAAACAAAACACATCATGTGATATGGACGTATTGGATGTATATGGATGTATTCATAGCTGCACAAATCACACACTAATAAATACACACACAGATATTTAACACTATCCTCTTAACACAATACACTGATTTCAGGATTTCCTAACTGACACCAACATGTTTAGAAAGAAATGTTTGAATAAATGAATAAAATCTTTATATTGTCATTAATGTCCCAAGTGTAAATGTTCTTCTGTAGCACCACAGACCCTCCAGCTCAGGTACTGCAGACTGAACTGAACTCTTAAAGCACTTTTCCTCACTGCCAGTCCGAGAGCTGCAGCACTGCACAGTTTAGTGTTTTACTGCTTCAACACCTGATAAAGCTCATGAAGGGCTTCATAATGAGACGAGTGAGTTTGATCAGGTGGAACACTACTGTAAAACACCTCACTATACAGACCTCACATCAGTAGATCTGTCTCTGAAGTATATTGGATGTCCCATTGACTGGTCACTCTTCATGGACACACAGCTGGGTTCTGGTGAGTCTGATCTCTTTCCCTCCATCATTCTAGAATTACAACAGAAATATCAGCAATAATTAATACTCTGCTGTCTCAGCACTGTTAAACAATGTGTTCATCATTAAACACCAATAATCCCATCTTTTTAATTCAGATCCAGTCTGTACACTTATTCAAACAGGAGACAGGCCTCATAAGTCAGGAATTACACTGATATCAGGAGTCCCAATCACAGCTAACTGACTCAGCTGGGTCTTAAAGCCTGTAGAGTTCACTGACACAAAGCTATGCTGCTCTTATGTTCCACATTACACAGTCCTTTTTACTCTTCTCTCAGTGAATGATTTGTATAAACTGTTCTTAGATCAGATCAGTGATATATTCACTGCTATTAAACACCTTAAAGCAAAGTTGACTTCCTGTGTTAACTAGCGAGTGTGTAGAGATACAGATGTGTTCCCATGAGACGGTGTGTATTTATTACTGGTGAATGTAAAAGTAAGTCACCTCTCGTCTTTCTTTAAGTCCTGTTTTCCAGACACACTCATGTTGGAGGTCATGTCTCCTTCTCCAGATTACAGCAGGACACACGTTTACTTCACTCCAACATCGGTGTGTTAAATTAAACCCTGAATCAGCACAGAGTTCACTTACAGGAAATAGTCACGCTATCGAGTTATAAAACAACCTGTGTACATTAAAGCTTCAGTACAAACCCACAAAACTGTTCTGCATCTAGTGTCACTTCAGTGTGTTTATATATTAGAGCTTTAGATACTCACTGTGTTTTTACTCCTGAAATCTTTTAGTTTTCACTCGTCACAAAATGGAGCTGCTGACTTTCACTTTCATTACAGTTTATACTGCAGAGGGGGGAAGGGCAGTGACACACACACGCACACACACTCTCGCGCTCTTTTACAAGATGTGGTGCTGGTTTGTTTGTATATCATTGATGGATTGACTGCTCAAAATAAATCAGTAAAAATATATACTGTATATTTGTACTAAAACATGAATTTTGCTGTTTGCTCTTTTTAAGGGCAGTGTTCAAGATGTGAAGACAAGTGAAAGTGCTATATATTTAAATATTATACTCTAAAATGTGCAGTTTTACTGTATTGGGGTCATAAAACAACTCAGTATCTGGTATGACCACCGTTTGCCTCACGCAGGACAACACATCTCCTTCACATAGAGTTGATCAGGTTGTTGATTGTGGCCTGTGGAATGTTGGTCCACTCCTCTTCAATGGCTGTGTGAAGTTGCTGGATATTGACAGTTCACTGTACACGCTGTGGTATACGCCAATCCAGAGCATCCCAAACATCTATTGTGTATTCGGCACATTCAGAATATTCCAACCTTCAGCAGAGGTCACATTGCACCTGAAGCACAGGAAAAGTAATACATGTGTCATTTAAAACAATAAATCTTTTTAGAAAGGGAACACTTTAACTGAAAATTATATTGCTATAATAAAGAGCAGTTGGAACATCATAGGATAAGTTGACCATTTGCTGAATTACAATATTTCAATTCCAAAGCCCAAGTATACGTTTGATAACATCAATTGTTATTCAAGCCAAACTTACATTAGGTTTCTTTAAGTACTTTAAAAGTATAGATATGAACTGAATGTGTGGGATGAATATGATTCCTTACCATTTCAATGATGCTTTTTTTCAGCATTACCTTCCAACATGAAACACACCACATTGTAGTCCTCTGCATTTCCTAGAACACAATGGTTAAAACTGGCTCTATTACAAAGAACAAAACAATCCATACAAAGTTCATCCAATTATAGTGCAAAACATTTCAATTTAGATTTACAAAATGATACTTGACAATCCATAGTGTGACAAAGAGTAAGACTATAATATGATCATTTACTGTAAATGTCCAACATAGTGTTTTTGTCTTCTTACTTTTTCATCAGATATTTCTGTGCATGAGGAGTGTCTTGTCTAATACATTTTGATTTATGTTTTTTTTTTTTACTTTACATTTAAAATTGAGTAAATTACTAGTCCCTAAACTTACCTCAATATTTTAGCCGTGCACATACAATCTCCCTTCTAGCCAAAGCTATAGCACTTTCACTTGTCTTCACATCTTAAACACTGCTTTTTAAAAGTTCTGCAAAGTGCAAAATTCATGTTTTAGTACAAATCTAATGAAAGAAGTACAGCCCAGTATAGGTTTTCAAACACACCTTCAAATTAGAACTCCACAGCTGCTTGAGTGTTGATTTTCATGTGGGAGACTTTGCACTCGCCATGCTGCACTGTGCTTATCGCAGCTTCAGAAAGTTTCTAGGCATCAATAAAAACATTTAAAGTTCTGAGATTTTAAACATTATGCCTTCTGTTTAAAAGTGGTTCCATGGTATGTGGGCTTACCTCCAGTTTAGCAGAACTTTATGTTCATACTATGTTTCCTTTCCCAATGGATTTACAATTAAAATGCTCTACCTGGTCATGCAGACGATCTTTCAAAAAAGACGATCTTTTTAAAAGTACACTGACACTTTGCACACCTTTTGCTTTTGAACTGGATGGTGTAGGTATACATCAATGACCTGTGAAGAGAAAATGTTAAACCAATTTGTACTTTAAACCACAAGTAAGCTCATTTTAGTCTCACTTACTTCATCTGACAGCCACTCAGACCCTTGCAGCATGCAAAGACAATTGTAAAACAGCTTATATGGTCCCACAACTGCTTCATCCTGCCCATTTTTCGTTCAAAGCCCACAGCTTTAGCACTAAAGGAACATTAAGTCAGTATTTTTTTTTTAAATGGGCGATTAAATATAGTATATATTTAATATATAATATCTTGATAGCTTTAAAAAATTATGTCTTGAGGCCTTTTTAGGTGTCAAATATGGCCGGCCAGCATTTCTAGCTCCAGAGAAATAAAAACTGAGAAACAATGGTAAAGATTAATAAGCAAAACAGTTGCATTCATTTGCACAAACAGGGTCATAGATTGCACAGCACTATATTTATATATAGTATTGCACAGCACTATATTTATACCAAATTTACATGAACATGAAATTTGTGAGATAACTTGTGCTTAAATCATGGAATGATCCATGCATTATCAAAGGAAAATATTAGCATTTAAAATATTACACAATATTACACGGTGCATGAAAACCATATAATACAGTTAACAATGTACCATGTGAGTTAAATGGTTAGAACCAAAAAGTAAATTTGAATTATATAATTATCTCAAGTTATTTATATTAAAATATTTGTTTTGACAAAATTATAAAAGAAATAATTTTAAAATTTACACAATTCACTTAGATTAAATGAATGAAACAAAGTTGTGTTGCTTCTGCAGTATCGCACGATGATCAGCAAATGGCGCACATGCAACAAAACAGGCAAGGTCAAGTTAACTCAGCGCTCCTAATATGTATAGGAGGGTTAATGTGAAATTTGATGTGAAATTTGACATTTAATGTGAAAATTGAGCTTTAGTCAGGTAGGAATAAGTTAGTTACACGCTGTTGCTGCTGATAAAACAACAAATTTAGGCTACATATCATCGCTGTTGGGAAGAAACCTCATATTTTTTAAATAATTATGTGTCATCAAAATTGGTATTATGGCTTTATATATGGTCAGATAAGTGCATCATTATATTAAATTTAGCTCTAACAGTAACTTTCTGTGGTATATTTAGCTTTAACAGTAACTTTCTGTGGTAAATTAAGCTTTAACAGTAACTCTGTGGTAAATTAAGCTTCTACAATAACTTTCTGTGGTAGATTTAGCTTTAACAATAACTTTCTGTGGTAAATTTAGCTTTAGCAATAACTTTCTGTGGTAAATTTAGCTTTAGCAATAACTTTCTGTGGTACATTTAGCTTTAACAGTAACTTTCTGTAGTAAATTTAGCTTTAACAGTAACTTTCTGTAGTAAATTAAGCCTCTGCAATATCTTTGTGGTAAATTAAGCTTCTACAATAACTTTCTGTGGTAAATTTAGATTTAGCAATAACTTTCTGTGGTAAATTTAGATTTAGCAATAACTTTCTGTGGTAAATTTAATTTAACAGTAACTTTCTGTGGTAAATTTAATTTAACAGTAACTTTCTGTGGTAAATTTAGCTTTAACAATATCCACCTGTGGTACATTTAGCTTTAGCAATAAACTGGTACATTTTAGCTTTAGCAATAACTGTCTGTGGTCAATTTAGCTGTAGCAATAACTTTCTGTGGTAAATTTAGCTTTAACAATAACTTTCTGTGGTAAATGTAGCTTTAGCAATAACTTTCTATGGTAAATGTAGCTTTAGCAATAACTTTCTGTGGTAAATTTAGCTTTAACAATAACTTTCTGTGGTAAATGTAACTTTATCAATAAATTTCTGTGGAAAATTTAGCTTTAACAATAACTTTCTGTGGTAAATTAAGCTTCTACAATAACTTTCTGTGGTAAATTTAGCTTTAGCAATAACTTTCTGTGGTAAGTTTAGCTTTAGCAATAACTTTCTGTGGTAAATTAAGCTTTAACAATAACCTTCTGTGGTAAATATAGCTTTAATAATAACTTTCTGTGGTAAATTAAGCTTCTACAATAACTTTCTGTGGTAAATTTAGCTTTAGCAATAACTTTCTGTGGTAAGTTTAGCTTTAGCAATAACTTTCTGTGGTAAATTAAGCTTTAACAATAACCTTCTGTGGTAAATATAGCTTTAACAATAACTTTCTGTGGTAAGTTTAGCTTTAGCAATAACTTTCTGTGGTAAATTTAACTTTAACAATAACTTTCTGTGGTAAATCTAGCTTTAACAATAACCGCCCGTGGTACATTTAGCTTTGGCAATAAACTGTGGTACATTTAGCTTTAGCAATTACTTTCTGTGGTAAATTAAGCTTCTAAAATAACTTTGTGATAAATTAAGCTTCTACAATAAACTGTGGTACATTTAGCTTTAGCAATTACTTTCTGTGGTAAATTAAGCTTCTAAAATAACTTTGTGGTAAATTAAGCTTCTACAATAACTTTCTGTGTTAACATTTTATGTAAACAGCTGCTTCTGAGGCAATCAGTGCATTTTTCTTCAAATTAAATCGCTGTTTTTGTTGTTGAATACATGTGTACAATGTCATGATTTAAAATGTAAAACAGTACTTAAAACAGTAAGTTGGCTAGTACAACTACACAGCAAATATCTATCTATCACAGAAAAGACCTATCTGTGTAACTGAAATGTGTGCAAAGAATGAGGTGTTTAAACATCGCTTCCTCTTTAAAAAAGGGGAGGAGCCCGAAAGAAAATTAATACTTAATACTTTACTTTATCGTCCCCAAAGGGGAAATTCTTTTCCACAGCACTGCACTTGTTCGACACAGCATAAACATAAACAGTCATAATACACACATAGCAAGTTACTATGGTGACTGTTGCTATGATAACTGTTACTCTGGGATATGTTACTATGGTAATTGACAATCAAATTAAATTATTGCTCGCTCTCTCTGTCTCTCTCTCTCTCTCTTTCTTCTGTGCTTTATCTGTTTACCCATTTTCTGTCTGCGGCTCAAAAATAAGCAGTCCATAAAAATCTAAACGCAGTCCATAAAAATCTAAACGAAGCACACACACACACAAAGACTCACAGACACACACAGACTCACAGACACACACACACACACACACACACACACACACAAAGGAACAGAAAAACTGAAGACAAAACATTTAAAATTGCCTTAAATGTCTATGAGATATCCAGACAAATCAATTATAGCAGCTGGAATGTTCCCTTAGCACACACTCGTCTCTCTCTCTCTCTCTCTCTCTCTCTCTCTCTCTCACACACACACACACACACACACACACACACACACACACACACACACACACGCACACACATTTAAGAGTGCATTTAAGACAGAGAGAGACAAAAAAAAGAACTTCTGAACTTTGTGAACTTTATTGTTGAATTGGTGATGGGTAATGCACTTTATTTAAATGACTATTGAAGGTGAAAAATGTACTGCCTATTTTTGAAGAAGAAAGTGTTTTACTTAAGTGTGGGGGGAATGTTGTATGTGAGATCTATTTATGTCTGTCCAGCAGGTGGCAGTAACGTAATGTCTTGGTACTGTTAAAAGCCTGTGATATATATAAAATGCAAAAAAATAAAAATAAATAAATTCTATCTATCCATCCATCCATTTCGAGATTGAAAAAGTTGACGAATAAATTTATTATTACAATCTTTACTTGAAAGCGAGACACCTCCCAAAATTAACTGTGAAAGTTGTTTTGTGCATGACTCATGGGTAAGGGAAGCTTTCATTAGACATATTAATCCATCAGGAATTGCCTTTGTAACAGAGTTAAATTCTTTAAATGAAACGGGACAATGATGGATATTCATAAAGCTTTCATAAGATAATAAATCACCAGTAGAGTTGAATAGATCAGCAACAAAAATTATGTTTTTAATAAACCATTTATCATGAGCCCAGAAGCGTTAGAGAAGGCATTGATTGTAGTTAAAACTGGAGAAACTTGCTCTTTATCCATCAAAAATAGAGTAGTATCATTTGCTAACTGTGAGATTCGAATCTCTCTGTTAAAGATATCAAGGCCAGCAAAGTTATTATTGTGCAAGATATCTATGGATAATGTTTCAACAACAAATAAAAATAAAAAGGGGCTCAAAGGGCAACCTTGACGTATTCAGCGAAGGACAGGAAACCTTGGTGATGTACGTGAATTTAAAATTATACAACTATCTATTTCTTTGTACAGCATTTGAACAATATTTATGAGTTTAGAAGGAAATCCAAAAGCCCCTAAAGAGTCTATAAGGAATTGATGCTTTACAATATTGAAGGCCTTATAAAAATCGAGGAATAAGATAATTGCATCAGACTTGATTTCATCTCTGTAATCAATAAGATCCAGAACAAGTCGAGTATTACAACTAATATGATGACCTTTCATAAATCCAGTCTGTTTCATTAATAATATAATGTAAATGCTGTTGTGTTAAATTGATTGTATCAATATCTGCCGGCAGCGGGATGATAGAATTTGCTTCATTACATCATTGTGAATGACGTCATTACGTCAGGACGTAAAAGAACTGGTGAACTGGATTTTTGAACTGGTTCATTAAATCACACTGTCTGAAAGAACCGGTTCGCGGAAAAGAGCCAAACTTCCCATCACTAGTCATTTGGGTCATCAATGCGGTCATATTTATCCTAATCCTTTACCTCTAAAGGTGGGTTTTTACAAACATTTAAGCAATGAAAAGTATCTAAGAGAGCTTATGACTAAATCTTGGACCTACATTGGCTCCTCAAAGTGTCAGTCAGACCTAATAACTCTGCCCCGCCTCTATCGGAATAAAGTGCTGCATGCAGTTTGGAGACCTCAAATGTAGGTTAAGATCCGAGAATAAAATATTTTAATGCAGTTTCTAAAATTCTCCTCAAACCCAAAATCTCTCAGAACGTTCTGCATATATCTGTGTTTAACCCTATCAAAGGCCTTTTCAAAATCAATACTTATAAGGTATCCACACTTCTTCTTTTCTGTCATGTATGTTATCACATCCCTCAAACTGCATACTGTCGGCTTTGTCTCTTTATTCTACCGCATTCGCCTGCGTGGTAGTTGTGAATTTCTCTAATATATTTTTGAGTCTATTTGCTAAAACCTTAGCTAAGATATTAAAATCTGTTTTCAGCATTGTGATCGGTCAAAATTTCTTAAGATCTGCTTTCGTTCCTTTTTTCTTATATATTTTAAAAAATATAAAATCAATAATTGTAAATTATAGTCCATTAATAATATAATGTAAATGCTGTTGTGTTAAATTGATTGTATCAATATCTGCCGGCAGCGGGATGATAGAATTTGCTTCATTACATCATTGTGAATGACGTCATTACGTCAGGACGTAAAAGAACTGGTGAACTGGATTTTTGAACTGGTTCATTAAATCACACTGTCTGAAAGAACCGGTTCGCGGAAAAGAGCCAAACTTCCCATCACTAGTCATTTGGGTCATCAATGCGGTCATATTTATCCTAATCCTTTACCTCTAAAGGTGGGTTTTTACAAACATTTAAGCAATGAAAAGTATCTAAGAGAGCTTATGACTAAATCTTGGACCTACATTGGCTCCTCAAAGTGTCAGTCAGACCTAATAACTCTGCCCCGCCTCTATCGGAATAAAGTGCTGCATGCAGTTTGGAGACCTCAAATGTAGGTTAAGATCCGAGAATAAAATATTTTAATGCAGTTTCTAAAATTCTCCTCAAACCCAAAATCTCTCAGAACGTTCTGCATATATCTGTGTTTAACCCTATCAAAGGCCTTTTCAAAATCAATACTTATAAGGTATCCACACTTCTTCTTTTCTGTCATGTATGTTATCACATCCCTCAAACTGCATACTGTCGGCTTTGTCTCTTTATTCTACCGCATTCACCTGCGTGGTAGTTGTGATTTTCTCTAATATATTTTTGAGTCTATTTGCTAAAACCTTAGCTAAGATATTAAAATCTGTTTTCAGCATTGTGATCGGTCTAAATTTCTTAAGATCTGCTTTCGGTCCTTTTTTCTTATATATTTTAAAAAATATAAAATCACCAAAAAAACAATCTAGTGAATGTTTGTTTTGCTTTACTACAGTTTGTGTTTGTACATTTTGGACTGCATCTTTTTTCAGGTCTGCCTTATTTTAATTATACTTAATTAAATTATACTGTTTATCCTCTGTTGATCTTGTTTTCCTTTACCAGATGTATACACATTTCATGTTTAGAGGCGGTTCAGAGTTACATTACTGTTTAACAGCATTGGGTTGTTATTTCAGTTAAAAGAGACCAGCATTGATAAAAAACATCTCAGTTCATATCCTATATTTCATCTTTTATTTTCTTTGTTTTTTTATATACTTCATTTCTAGGTGATTATATTGTAAGTTGTTATTATTAATTAATTAATCAATCAAGCAATCAAGCAATCAATTAATTAACTAACTAACTAATTAACTAACTAACTAATTAATAAATTAATTACTTTTATGCATTCGTACAGAACGTAAACAAAAGGCATATGGCCAAAGTCCGGGCCAGATCCTGACAGAGGGATTTTGTATAATAATGGAGATGTGAAGTGGAGGAGAGGAGAGGCTTTACTGATGAGGGAGAATGTTTTTAAAATGAGTAAAACTGGTCTATAAAGACAACAAAGGGAAATGTATGGTGTAGAAATAAATTATGAGGGCAGAAATTTGGTTTTAGTAAATGTACATGACCCAACAGATGAAAAAGAAAAGAAAGAATTATTTAATCCTTTAAGAAGTGTTTTAAAGACGTATAAAGAAATAATAATGATGGAGGACTTTAAGAGAGTTTTCAGTAAACTCTATATGGCAGATGGGATGGTTTTTAAATCAGATACAGAGAGTAAAGAACTAAAGTGAGTGAAAACAACGTGATAGACGTGTGGAGAGAGAGAAACAGAGGAAGAAACTAATTTTCGAGAAGGAATGTAGTGATGTATGCAGGACAAGAATTGACTTTCTGTTATTTATAAGAAATGAAGAAAACTTTATAGACAAAATCAGAAATGAAGAAACAAGTTTGAGTATCATAAGTTTTTGTTTTTTACTCTGGATTGTAAAATATATTAAAGTGTGAAGTTGTAGCTGAGAGGATAAAAGGATGTGATCAGTCACAGTTGTTGTTATGGATCTTCTACATATGAATATGAATGATTCGGCTCCCGAACTGCTGGAAATGTGGGACGTGTTCTAACGCTTCACCACCATAACTGCTTTATCCTGGAAAAAAGGTCTGAGGAGAGACTCCTGTCATACACCAGACCTGGTGAGTGTCTTATTCTTAATGCTGAAAAACACAACAGGACAGAATTACAAACAAATTTAAACACATTGCTTATGAACAACAGAAGCATAAATACACACATTAGATGTGACATTTTACAGCACACAGTGAATATTACACAATATCATAAAGTAAAGAGACAGTAAGTCAGTAACTCACAGTAGTCTCTCCAGTTTACAGTGTGGATCCTTCAGTAGATCAGAGAGCAGCTTCACTCCTGATTCTCCTGGTTTATTATAGTACAGATCCAGTTCTCTCAGGTGTGATGAGGAGTTTGACCTCAGAGCTGAAGCCAGAGCAGCACAACCTTCATCTGTAATACTGAAGTTAATCATCCTATAAGAAAGAAAACATTCTCACACTTAATACACTCAGTTTTAGTATTGAAAACATGAACTACACAAAATCTTTATATACAGTACATTTACTCTCCATCTCACACACACGACAATGACAATATATCAGATCACTACAAATACAGTTACCACAGAGGAGACCTGGATGTTGTAGTGTTTATTAAAACAGTGTGTGTGTGTGTGTGTGTGTGTGTGTGTGTGTGTGTGTGTGTGTGTGTGTGTGTGTGTATGTGAGAGAGTGTGTATGTGAGAGAGAGTGTGTGTGTGTGTGTGTGTGTGTGTGTGTGTGTGTGTGTGTGTGTGTGTGTGTGTGTGTGTGTGTGTGTGTGTGTGTGTGTACCTCAGTATCTCCAGTGTACAGTGTGGATCCTTCAGTCCATCAGAGAGCAGCTTCACTCCTGAATCCTGCAGTTCATTGCCACTCAGGTTCAGTTCTCTCAGATTGGAGGAGTTTGAGCTGAGAACTGAGGACAGAACTCTACAGCTTTCCTCTGTCAGATTACAGTCCCACAGCCTGGAAGAGAAATGATGAAGTGTTTGATTTATTTCTCTGATAGTGAATTGAGGTGTTTCCATCGGTGAGAAATAAAGTGTCCACCTGAACACAAGGTTCTAATATCAGGATAAAAATATAACATGAACATCTGTGTACAGATGTGACAAGTAAGAATGTGTATGACAGAGAAAAAGATCCTGCGATTTCTCACCACATCACATTCTCTAGCGCTGAAAACACGACCAATAGAGTTCAGTCATGTGTGATTCTCGGTCACGTATACTGAAGCCAGTAACATGCTTGGTCTCTTTAATTCTCTCACCTTATATACTTTAGTCGTATATAAATCTTTGTGACCTCCTGTGCAGACATTATTCTGTACATCTAAAACCATAACCATTATATATATATATATATATATATATATATATATATATATATATATATATATATATATATATATATATATATATTTTAATTTATTTTTTTCAGTACTCGCTGTTACAATATTTATATACTTGAAACTTTCACAAATGGGGTTTAAATAGTCTGTGTACGTTTTACTCATTTGAGGTTCTATTTATGGCCGTAGTAAGTTATGAGGACACAGAGATCCAGACCTCTGTCATTTTTAATTATTAAATGGTCAATAATAAACTCCCAAAAACAAAAAAATGTCGAAATGCCGGGTGATGAGAGAGAGAGAGAGAGAGAGAGAGAGAGAGAGAGAGAGAGAGAGAGAGAGAATTATGAAATTATTTAAAAAAAACAATGCCATGTGAATTTATTTAGAGGATAATTAATGCTTCATGTTGTAACCTCTCACATTCTAAGCTCCTATTCAGTCTGTTATCAAAATGGAACAATCTTAATTTTATTAAACTCAATAAGCCTTTATTTAATAAATGTTATAAAAAAAAATGCCGTACTGATGTTTGCTAACTTATAGCTTTAATAATGTGAGAAATCTCTACACTAGTTTATTGGATAAAATAATGAAATATATTCCTAGTCGTGCATAAAACAGTGACTGCATGAAACTGTAGCACAAACAGTGTCCCGGTGGTGTGAGGTGTTGAGTGTGTACTACTGTATGTGCAGCTTTGTCACCAGAGACCTGGGTTCATTCTCAATAAGTTATCATCCTTTAATATTGTTTATAAATGTAATGATTTACACTCCGTTAGAAGTACATAATGTTTAATACACAACAATACTGAGGAACAAATAATATCTGCTACTATTTATAAGTAACAATAGCTTATAACTATTTACACTTAATATTGCCAATAAATGCTATAAATCATTAAACTTTAATAAATATAAGGAATAATAAAGTTAACAAATGGCAAACTTATACCACAGTATTAAGCCCTGTTTACAGGTATAAGTTTACCATCGAAAGTCCGTGCTGACTGACATGAAAAAAAGGGAGATCCGTCTCCACAAACACGTATCAAATAGATTACATTTCGTAACCTATGTGACGACCTGCCGTGAGACTGGGTAAGGCACTGGGATGAAAGTTTATCAGAGCTTTTTATCTCTTAATGATCTTCTCAATGTTCTATTTTCTGCTTGATTTTTCATGTCTAATGACTTTAATATTGTGCTGCTGTTATTTAACACATTTTATATATATATATATATATATATATATATATATATATATATATATATATATATATATATATATTGTAAAGATTTGTGTTTAAAAAGTTCTATAGATATGAAGCTGTGATGATTAGAATTATTTCTCAAAATGTAAAGGTGTGTGTGTGTGTGTGTGTGTGTGTGTGTGTGTGTGTGTGTGTGTGTGTGTGTGTGTGTGTGTGTACCTCAGTATCTCCAGTGTACAGTGTGGATCCTTCAGTTCATCAGAGAGCAGCTTCACTCCTGAATCCTGCAGTTTATTGTTACTCAGGTTCAGTTCTCTCAGACTGGAGGAGTTTGAGCTGAGAACTGAGGACAGAACTCTACAGCTTTCCTCTGTCAGATTACAGTCACACAGACTGGAAGAGAAATGATGAAATATCAGAACACTGATCTCAAACACACAAACACAGCCATAATCCAGCTAAAGTTGAAGATGTAACAGAAATGTCAGTGTGTTTGTGTCACACACACAAATCAGAGGACAGGACACCACATCAGCACATTTACAGGAGCAGGGACGTCTTTCTGCACTCCACAATCTCTCAGCTACAATTTATTATAAGACCATTAGGTCATGTAAATAACACACACATGTGAGAGCAAGCAGTCTACACACACTACACACTGATCTGTGTTCAAGTTTCTACAACCAACACTGCAGATACAGTGCATTTTATTACAGAAAAAGGAGTGTTCACATACATCCAAACACATCCAAACTAAAGAGAAAGTTTATATAAACGATTCTTGATTATGATTTACATTTTTTAGGAAATATAGATGTGTAAAATTCAATCATCTATCATTGTCATGAACGCGGGATAAAGACGGACCCAAACGCAGGATAGCAAAACAGGATTTAATAACATAAGGACATGAAACACGACATGGACTAAAGACAGGACAAGACAACAGTGACCTGCACAAGGCAACGTGGCACAGTTAGATAAAAAGGGTAATCACAATGGGACACAGGTGTGAAGACAGGGAGGAGCAGATAAAGGCGGAGCAGACACGTGATGAGGAACGTAAACACATGCACGTGGCCAAAGTCCGGGCTGAGTCCTGACAATCATAAACAATGTAAATAAAGGATATTACAAAGAACATTGTACTGTTTACTACAGATGTCACTGTTACTATTTCAACACAACTTAGTGAACCCTTCTTTCTCCACAGAGTAAATGGGATCATGTCTTTCATGCCTCCACAACTGTGAAGTGAAGTGAACATGGGGTTTTCTTCTCAAATCTGAGCTCCTTCCCTGTTTACAGAGTGACGTCACATCAGCACGACTGCACACAGCATCAGAAATAAACAAAGTCAAACTTCATCAAGCCTTGCGTTAGTTTAGGCAGGCCACGCAGTAAGCTGCATCAGCTGCTAATCAGCTTTCCACAGGCGCACCAATCCGGCTACGACTTTCGTAGTTTCCTTCCTTTAAATCCTCGCCTGCAAGCGCTTCCATGCATCACTGCTGCTGCGATCCAACCTAGCAACGCCGCTCGCCATCGTACGCATTCTGCTACTATCAGCGCGCCGCTCCTCCTAATATGTCCGATCCGAGCTCCGATGAAGACCCGGGCCCTACGGAAAATCCCCACGGCCCATCAGTTCGCAGAAGCCCCCGCCTGGCGTGCATATCGCTTCCACCGATCGCGGAATGGACCGTCGAAAGAATCCTCACGACCCTTTTTAGCCAAAATATCCACGCGTCGCTCGGTCTCGACCACGGCCAACTGTTCCAGTATTTCCTGGACAATATCCCAGAAGTACCTCCGACCCTACCTGCCCCTACCTCTGGCCCCAAGAAGGCCACCGCGAAAAGAAAGCACTGCTTGCTCGCAAAAAACCCGTCAGCTCCGAAAAAGAGGACTGTTCGTCCCGACTTCCCCTCACCGATCTTTGAAGATCCCGTGCTGGTAGACCTCCACAACATTCATTTTTCCCTCTCCAATCTCGATGCCAGGATCCAAGCCTTGGAAAAGCTGCCTCTGCCTGTTCCCCCTACGGCCACCGCGTCTACGGCCCCCGGCACTTCCTCAATCTCCTCACCAGCTGGAGTAGACCTAAGCCTCCTCCCCGCGTCACGCTAGCAACGGCCCTTCCAGCTCCTACCGCCAGCACCCCCTTCTTTCCACCTGCAGCTGCTATCTCTCCCCACCTGCGCACCCAGATTCTCACAGGTAACGGCATTAACCTAGACAGATCCTGCTGGGCTCCGAAGTCCAGGACAAACGCACGGTCGACTGCGGGGATGTTTCCTTGTTCTTAAAAGACAACGACCTGAGGCTGTCCAATCGCCTAACCATGCCCGAGTTCAATGTCGCTTTCGGCGTTTTTAGAGACGTCATCTGCGACTCCTCTCCGGAGCGCAGGGCAGAGCTAGACACCTACCTGGCTATCATCTCGGACCTCGCCATGACTTATGGTGGGACCCTTTTCTATGACTATCACAAATCTTTCTCGGCCAAGTCAGCTATGTTCATCCAAAGGCTCAACCAAAGATTAGATTGGTCAGCCGTAGACCTAGCTCTCATCAGCAGGCATTTCACCGGTCACCGTGCGCTGTCATGCTCTCTGTGCGGCGCTTTCACGCACACCCCTTCTCTGTGCCCGAGGTCCGCCAAATTCGCTACTCCGGCTGAACGCCCCCCCAAAGCCAAAGACGACGAACAGGTCTATCCCCCGATTCATACTCCCATGTCTTATAGTTTTAATGAAAGCGTATGCACCTATCGTAATTGCAAATTTATTCACGCTTGCAGCTACTGCAGAGACGGGCATCCAAAGTCCATCTGCCCCCGGCGAACGCATGCTCTCTCCAGAAAGAGAAAGTAATACCAATGCTGGTCCATATCCCCAAACTGGACAAAGCACTTACAAAGCATCCTGACCGCAGTTTCGTCCATTATCTGATCACCGGACTCAAGGCTTTTCAGCCGGTCTAAGCATGCGTCCCCTTATTTCCTACATCTGCAACAACCTCCAGTCCGCTCTCAAAAGAACCGGAAGTGGTCGATTTTCTCCTGGCTAGAAAGGTAGATAAGGGGTACATGATCGGCCCTTTCGACATTCCCCCCTTCCCAATCTATAGGATCAATCCTCTCGGCGTGGCGACACGTAAGTATTACGGCAAAAAACGTCTAATAATAGACTCTTCATCTCCCCATGACATCACTAATGTCCCGAGCATTAACAGCCTGATTTCTCTCCCCAATTTTTCCCTGTTCTATGCCTCGGTCAACAACACCATTCAACTCATCAAGACAGCCGGAAACGGGGCTTGGCTGGGCAAAGCCGACATCGTGGATGCCTTCAAAATTATGCCGCTCCACCCGCTCCACCTGTTCGGAGTGCAATGGCGCGACAAACAGTACTTCGCTGTCAGACTCACTTTCGGCTGCCGCAGCAGCCCACACATCTTCGATACCTTATCGGAAGCGCTCTGCTGGATTCTACTAAATAACTGCAGGCTGCCATTCGTCCTCCACCTTTTAGACGACTTCGTTGTCGACTACCCCAATTCTCTCCCCGAGTGAAGTATCAACATCCTGAAGGAAACCTTTAAGAAATTGGGCATCCCCCTCTCAGACGAAAAAACCGTGGGTCCCTCAAATTCATTAAAATTCCTCTGAATTAATCTAGATAGCAATCTCATGCAAGCTTCGCTACACCTCAATAAACTCGTCCACATCGGGGAAATTATGTCAGACACAGTGGAACGCGACTCCATTTCCAAAAGAGAGCTGCTCTCTCTGCTAGGGCATTTAAATTTCGCCATTCGGATCATTCCGCAAGGTCGCTCATTCATTTCTAGACTCCTAGACATTTCAAAAACGGCCGAGCATTTGCACGATTCTATAACTTTGGACGCTGGCTGCAAGTCCGACTTGCATTTCTGGTCCCTGCTATGTGCAAGATGGAACGGAATCTCCTTCTTTTACAACGATATGGTCGAGACTTTCGTTGCACTTAAATTCTATACCGACGCCGCCCCCTCAAGAGGCTTCGGAGGTCTCTTTAATAGCCAGTGGTTCGCCAGCCCCTGGCCAAAAGAGTTGTCATCCCTTCCCCCCAATGCTCTCTCTACCGCTTTATTAGAATTATATCCCATAGTTGTGGCATGCATCCTCTGGGGCGATCAGTGGTCCAGGAAACGAATTCTAGTGTACTGCGACAACGAAGCAACCGTCCACATCATCAACAAAGGGCATTCCTCCATCCCCTTCATTAACAAGTTCCTAAGGCGCCTTACGTGGACATGTGTCACCCATATTGCAAGCGGCTCACATTCCCGGGCTTGACAATAAAATAGCTGACTGTCTGTCTCGTTTTAAATTTCAGGAGTTCCAAGCGCTGTGCGTTCCAAGATGCCTCTCCCTCAGGCCTGCCCTGCCCAGCATTCACCCTGACCTTCCTCGACTAAGCTCTACCCTGCAGTCATACCTCTCCTCAGCCTCACTGTACATGAGATCAAGCCTAGCTGAATCCACATTAAAAGCCTACGATTCCGAGTGGTTTCGCTTCGCCAGCTTTAGCGCCGCCTTCTCAGCCCCCGTTCTGCCTGTCAACCTCGCCATCGTGAGCGACTACATCGTGCACTGTATCCAGGCTCAAAAAATGCAACCCTCCTCCATCAAAAGCCAAGTCGCAGGCATCCAATTCCACCTAAGGTGTTTGGACCCGTCCTCATGCAGTCTGCTGGGGCATCCATCCCACCGCCTGCTCCTCGCCGGTATCAAGAAACAGACACCAAGACTCTCACCAGACTCTCACCCTCCCTCTAGTCAAAAAACTGGTCACTAGACTGAGACAGGGGTGCTTCAGTCCTTACCAGGATCTTCTCCTGGAAGGCTATGGACCCCCACTAATTGCTTCAGCCCTCCATGCTCATTCCCTTCCCAACCTCTTACCTCCTCTGCTCCTCACACCCCCCGCTCCGCCGTCCCCCCATAGCACGCCACTCCTACCGCTCCCAGCTGCGCTCCCCAGGACGCACCGCTCCGCCGTCCCCCCCATAGCGCAAGACGCGTGTGCTTGGCGGGGATCCCTGTGTGAAGCTGCTCGTGGGATTCCAAAAGTAAATAAATAAACGAATGACCAACCTTTGGCCAGCAGCACGCTCACCATGCTTGCACTGGGTGACACTTCCCCTACCGTCTCCACTATAGCTTAGTGGGTATGCAACATGAGTTGTCATATCGCGCGGCGGGGCTTATGCGTTTTAGCGACAGCTGTCTCGATTATGCTGCAAGCCAGCCCAGGGCGACGCATCCTCCACAGCTCCACTAGCTAGTGGACCCCAACTCCTGTAGTCCATCACGCGGCGGGGCCCCTGGCTTCCCTCTTCCCACGACCCACGCTTAGCTCCGACCCAGCCTCGCACACCGCACCCCGCCTGCTCGGCAAATACGCCGCTCGTGTTTCATGGTCCAGTTATGTTGGGGGGTCCCCCTCTGACATATGGTTTTGTTTTGGGGGTCTATTCTTTCCCCAGTTGCTGCCTCCTCGCCCACTGAAATCAAGCCTCGAGTTAATTCAGGCAGGCCACGCAGTAAGCTGCATCAGCTGCTAATCAGCCGTCCACAGGCTACGACTTCGGTAATTTCCTTCCTTTAAATCCTGGCCTGCGAGCGCTCCCATGCATCGCCGCTTCTGCGATCCAACACCCTCCTCCGTCCACGACTCCTCCAGCAGAACCTCTCGCTGGAACCGATTAACCGCTATACAAAAAAAAAAAAAAAAAAAAGGGCAATTCGGTTCTGATTCTGAGCAAAAAGGGAGGTTCTATTCCTTCCCCAGCTGCTTCCTCCGCCCCGCCCATGCGGGGCAGGCACGTGGGAAAATTCTCCCAAAACAGAACCATCTCGCCAACACTAACTGTATGCCGTCATCGTTCTTTACGAAGTGGTCCTGACTGAATTACCTTTAAATGAGTGACACTGTATATACACAAATATTACCTTTAGATGAATCAACATACAGACATCCGTTTGTTCAATCTAAAACACTGACTATACATATAGCAGGAAATCTAACCCACCTTGTAGGTACAAATCTAACACAACTCTACTGTGTGTTACACTAAAGGATTTGTGTAGGTGGGCTTCAGGTGGCTATAAGTGACATGGTACTTCCTGAAGAGTGTAGTGTATATTGTATAACACACAGTGTGCTTTGAACAGCACAACCTCCCCAAACCTATCAAGGTAAGTGAGACGACCGACTCCAAGGTAGCTGTCAGAATCATTTAACTTCAACAATTTAATGGTCATTATTGTCTTCTCTTATGGAACACACTTTAGCCCCAGTATTAAAAATAATAATGTGTCAGATACAATCACAATACACCTTCCAAGTGAGTGCTTTAACCCAGGACTAGACAAAAGAAGTTAGCACCTAATTCACCTCTGTAACTCAGTTATAAAACTCAGCTTAAGCTGAATACAACACCATATTTAATACAATAAAGAAAATCCACCTCCACCCATTCCAGTATGGTACAATTCAGTATTTTGTTCCCAGTCCAATGAGACCACAAGTGATATCAGACCTCAGAGTCTGTAAACCTTTAGCTCAATGTGTAATATTTTATCAGTACATAATGATGAACAGAGAACAAAACCAGTCTGTTATTAACGTTGTACAACAAAAATATAGATTAACTACAGCTGTTATTAATACAAATACAGTCCACAGCTTAAAATCTCCAAAATCCAGAGAAAGGTTCGAAAGAACGAAACCTGACATCTCTTCAACAGTAACGGTGATAAACCTGACCGACTGTCACGTGCAACCGTCTGTGTTCACCGTCTGTTTTTACCACATCCACCATCTTCTGATGCAGTGAACCAGACAAAAAACTATCTATAATTATATAGGTATATCTAAAATATACTGTCTATAATTCAGATTCTATACAAAAGATGAACAAAAATCACGATCCAAGAACAAGAATGTGATCGGTCATTAACAGTTTGATGTCTTTGTCGAGCTCTAATAAGAACAAAACAGGACTTTTTAATAACCGTGGTCACGACACTACACTCACCTGTGAAACATTATTCATAAAATGCCTCGCATGATGTTATAAGATTTTGTCCATGTGGCCCAGCCCTCAGTTCAGATATAACATGTTAGTGTAAAAAGTGAAACAATCTTCTGTAAAAGTACCAGAGGTTTGTGTAAAGATGATTAGAGGAACTATTAACACACATTAATCCAATCAGTGCAGTTCAGTGTTACATTAAAATAATAAACGATGCAGTAATACAGTTATAAATAAAAATACTCACACAGCTTTTCTGGAGGCTTTGACCACTGGCAGCAGACTCAGAAGACATTCATGTGATGGTTCATATTTACTCAAATTCAAACACATCCAGCTCCTGTTCTGAGGTCAGTAACACAAACACCAGAGCTGACCACTGAGCAGGAGAGAGACTGGTTCCACTGAGAGGACTGTAAACTCCTCTGTTCAGGTAAGTTTGTACTTCCTGCACTAGAGAATGATCATTCAGTTCATTCAGACAGTGGAACAGATTGATGGATTTCTCTGGTGATGGATTCTCCCTGATCTTCTCCTTGATGTACTCCACTGTTTCCTGTTTGCTGTGAGATCTGCTTCCTGTCTGTGGCATTAAGTCTCTTAAGAGAGTCTGATTGGACTCCAGTGAGAGACCCAGAAGGAAGCAGAGGAACAGGTCCAGGTGTCCATTCTCACTCTGTAAGGCCTTGTCCACTGAACACCTGAGGAGATCAGACATGTTTGACTTCCTGAAAAGATCAGACAGATCAGAGGTTTGATGTTCTGTTACATTTCTGCTGATGAAGGAGAGAAACGTGTATAAAGCAGCCAGAAACTCCTGAACACTCAGATGTACGAAGCTGAACACCTTCCCCAGGTGAAGCCCAAACTCCTCTCTGAAGATCTGGGTACACACTCCTGAGTACACTGACACTTCTCTGACATCAATGCCACACTCTATCAGGTCTTCCTCATAGAAGATCAGGTTTCCTTTCTCCAGCTGGTGGAAAGCCAGTTTTCCCAATACCATGATACTGTCTCTGGTCTGCTGAGGATCAGGGTCACATTTCTGATGGTACTTTTGGTTCTTGTGTTTGATCTGAAAGATCAGGAAGTGTGTGAACATTTGAGTCAGAGTCTTGGGGATCTCTCCACTCTCTGCTTCAACCAACATTCTCTCTAGAACAGTGGCTGAGATCCAGCAGAAGACTGGGATGTGACACATGATGTAGAGACTTCTTGAAGACTTCAGGTGTGTGATGATGTTATCAGCCAGGCTCTGATCACTGATCCTCTTCCTGAAGTACTCCTCTTTCTGAGGATCACTGAAGCCTCGTACCTCTGTTACCTGGTCTACACACTCAGGAGGGATCTGATTGGCTGCTCCTGGTCTTGTGGTTATCCAGAGGAGAGCAGAGGGAAGCAGATTCCCCTTGATGAGGTTCGTCAGCAGCACATCCACTGAGGCTGACTCTGTCACATAACACAATATCTCATTCTTCTGGAAATTTAGAGGAAGTCGACACTCATCCAGACCATCAAAGATCAACACCACTTTGTCGGAGTTCCAGTCTATGGATTCTAGTTCTCTCATTTCAGGGAAAAAGTGATGAAGAAGTTTCATGAGACTGAGATTTTTCTGCTTCATCAGATTCAGCTCTCTAAAGGGAAGTGGAAACATGAAGTTGACATCCTGATTTGCTTCTCCTTCAGCCCAGTCCAGAATGAACTTCTGCACAGAGACTGTTTTTCCTATTCCAGCAACTCCTTTAGTCAGCACAGTTCTGATGGACTTGTCTTTAAAGAGCTCATTACATTTGATGGGTTTCTCCTGTGTTGCTGGTCTCCTGGACGCTGTCTCAATCTGTCTCACCTCATGTTCATTATTGATGTCTCCACTCCAACCCTTTGTGATGTAGAGCTCAGTGTAGATCTCATTCAGAAGTGCTGAGCTTCCATGCTGTAAGATACCTTCATTAATTCTTTTAAACTTCTCTCTCAGATTGGACTTCCACTTTGGCTGATACACAGAACCTACAGACTCTAATAAACAAAGTAATAACATGTTTTAATGTAAAATCACTGAGCTCAATATAAAATGTACATTTAATTCAGTTCCTGCTGTTCGTTCCTGATTGATGTACTAAATATTACTGAAGGATAAGGACCATTGTACAGAGTAACCACAAGCTGGACCATGAACAGAACAGAAAAGCAGCAGATTTACATGATACTAAAATTACATTTAAAACTAAAAGTGTTCATATCTAAAACTATTTCCTCTCTCTAAAATGACGCTGATGGAATAAAGTCATGACTCAGAGCTCTTACTGTTGTGCAGTGTGTTAGCAAGATCTGTGAGGTTCATGTTCTTCAGGACGTGCAGTGTGATCTTCAACGCGCCCTCTGTGACACTGTGCAGATCCTCCTCATCCTCCACCTCCCTCTCAGTGCATGCTGGGTAATCTGGACTCAGGAGCTTCCTAAACCTCTTCAGCTCATTCTTTATCAGAGTGATGACTTTGTGTTCCAGCTCCTGGTTAGAAACACACAGGAACAGATCTAAATATTATCATGTTACAGTGAGCGAGGCTTTAATTTTATAAAAAGAAGTAGACGTCTCTGTTTATTATCACATTTAAACTTAGAACTGAAATTCTGATTACTCATAAAACTGATTACCCATAATGCTGCTACACACCTACAGTAGACATTACAAGGATCACAAGACACAGTACACACTAAAACACACACACACACACACACCTTGAATATGGAGTCCAGATGATTTTTGCTGATGTTTGATTTCTTCTTTTGTGGTCTGTGAACAAACAAAACCCATCATGTGATATGGACGTATTGGACGTATATGATGTATTCATAGCTGCACAAATCACACACTAATAAATACACACAGATATTTAACACTATCCTCTTAACACAATACACTTATATCAGGATTTCCTAACTGACACCAACATGTTTAGAAACAAATGTTTGAATAAATGAATAAAATCTTTATATTGTCATTAATGTCCCAGGTGTAAATGTTCTTCTGTAGCACCACAGACCCTCCAGCTCAGGGACTGCAGACTGAACTGAACTTTTGAAGCACTTTTCCTCACTGCCAGTCCGAGAGCTGCAGCACTGCACAGTTTAGTGTTTTACTGCTTCAACACCTGATAAAGCTCATGAAGGGCTTCATTATGAGACGAGTGAGTTTGATCAGGTGGAACACTTCTGTAAAACACCTCACTATACTGACCTCACATCAGTAGAACTGTCTCTGGCTCTGAATTTAATTGGATGTCCCATTGACTGGTCACTCTTCATGAACACACAGCTGGGTTCTGGTGAGTCTGATCTCTTTCCCTCCATCATTCTAGAATTACAACAGAAATATCAGCAATAATTAATACTCTGCTGTCTCAGCACTGTTAAACAATGTGTTCATCATTAAAGACCAATAATTCCATCTTTTTAATTCAGATCCAGTCTGTACACTTATTCAAACAGGAGACAGGCCTCATAAGTCAGGAATTACACTGATATCAGGAGTCCCAATCACAGCTAACTGACAGCTGGGTCTTAAAGCCTGTAGAGTTCACTGACACAAATCTATGCTGCTCTTATGCTGCACATTACACAGTCCTTTTTACTCTTCTCTCAGTGAATGATTTGTCTAAACTGTTCTTAGATCAGATCAGTGATATATTCACTGCTATTAAACACCTTAAAGCAAAGTTGACTTCCTGTGTTAACTAGCGAGTGTGTAGAGATACAGATGTGTTCCCATGAGACGGTGTGTATTTATTGCTGGTGAATGTAAAAGTAAGTCACCTCTCATCTTTCTTTAAGTCCTGTTTTCCAGACACACTTATGTTGGAGGTCATGTCTCCTTCTCCAGATTACAGTAGGACGCACGTTTACTTCACTCCAACATCGGTGTGTTAAATTAAACCCTGAATCAGAACAGAGTTCACTTACATGAAATAGTCACGCTATCAAGTTATACAACAACCTGTGTACATTAAAGCTTCAGTACAAACCCACAAAACTCTTCTGTATCTAGTGTCACTTCAGTGTGTTTATATATTAGAGCTTTAGATACTCACTGTGTTTTTACTCCTGAAATCTTTTACTTTTCACTCCACACAAAATGGAGCTGCTGACTTTCACTTTCCTTACAGTTTATACTGCAGAGGGGGGGAAGGGCAGTCACACACACACACACACACACACACACACACACACACACACACACACACACACACACACACACACACACACACTTTCTCACACTCTGTTACAAGATGTGGTGCTGGTTTGTTTGTATATCATTGATGGATTGACTGCTCAAAATAAATCAGTAAAAATATATACTGTATATTTGTACTAAAACATAAATTTTGCTGTTTGCTCTTTTTAAGGGCAGTGTTCAAGATGTGAAGACAAGTGAAAGTGCTATATATTTAAATATTATACAATAAAATGTGCAGTTTTACTGTATTGGGGTCATAAAACCACTCAGTATCTGGTGTGAGCACCGTTTGCCTCACGCAGGCCAACACATCTCTTTCACATAGTTGATCAGGTTGTTGATTGTGGCCTGTGGAATGCTGGTCCACTCCTCTTCAATGGTGGTGTGAAGTTGCTGGACATTGGCAGGAACACTGTTCACTGTGGTATACGCCGATCCAGAGCATCCCAAACATCTATTGTGTATTCAGCACATTCAGAATGTTCCAACCTTCAACAGAGGTCACATTGCACCTGAAGCACAGGAAAAGTAATACATCTGACATTTAAAACAATAAATCTTTTTAGAAATGGAACCCTTTAACTGAAAATTATATTGCTATAATAAAAAGCAGTTGGAACATCATAGGATAAGTTGACCATTTGCTGAATTATATTCAATTCCAAAGCCCAAGTATACGTTTGTTAACATTAATTGTTATTCAAGCCAAACTTACATTAGGTTTCTTTAAGTACTTTAAAAGTATAGATAGGAACTGAATGTGTGGGAAGAATATGATTCCTTACCATTTCAATTATGTTTTTTTCAGCATTACCTTCCAACATGAAACACACCACATTGTAGTCCTCTGCATTTCCTAGAACACAATGATTAAAACTGGCTCTATTACAAAGAGCAAAACAATCCATATAAAGTTCATCCAATTATAGTGCAAAACATTTCAATTTAGATTTACAAAATGATACTTGACAATCCATAGTGTGACAAAGAGTAAGACTATAATATGATGTAGAACATTTACTGTAAATGTCCAACATAGTGTTTTTGTCTTCTTACTTTTTCATCAGATATTTCTGTGCATGAGGAGTGTCTTGTCTAATACATTTTGATATGTTTTTTTTTTACTTTACATTTAAAATTGAGTAAATTACTAATGTCCCTAAACTTACCTCAATATTTTAGCAGTGCACATACAATCTCCATTCTAGCCAAAGCTATAGCACTTTCACTTGTCTTCACATCTTAAACACTGCTTTTTAAAAGATACAGTTCTGCAAAGTGCAAAATTCATGTTTTAGTACAAATCTAATGAAGTACAGCCCAGTATAGGTTTTCAAACACACCTTCAAATTAGAATGCAGCTGCTCGAGTGTTGATTTTCATCTGGGAGGCTTTGCACTTGCCATGCTGCACTGTGCTTATCACCAACTCGCAGCTTCAGAAAGTTTCTAGGCATCAATAAAAGCATTTTAAGTTCTGAGATTTTAAACATTATGCCTTCAGTTTAAAAGTGGGTCCATGGTATGTGGGCTTACCTCCAGTTTAGCAGAACTTTATGTTCATACTGTACTATGTTTCCTTTCCCAATGGATTTACAATTAAAATGCTCTACCTGGTCATGCAGACGATCTTTCAAAAAGGGGACACCATCAAATATCCTCTAAAGGAAATTTCATCTGTGGGATGATAATTTGACTTGCATCATGTAGTTGCATGTTATGTATTATGTTATGGTTATGTAATTACCATCAACCTTTGGATTACTTAAATACCTTTAACATACATCCAAAAAGGCCATAAAATAAAGAAGTTGACCCAGGGAAGTTGACCCTTTCTGTTAAATATAAACAAAGCAGTAAGAATTCTGAAAAAATTACAGGATCCTTTTAAAAGTACACTGACACTTTGCACACATTTTGCTTTTGAACTGGATGGTGTAGGTATACATCAATGACCTGTGAAGAGAATTAAACAACCGATTTGTACTTTAAACCACAAGTAAGCTCATTTTAGTCTCACTTACTTCATCTGACAGCCACTCAGACCCTTTCAGCATGCAAAGAAAATTGTAAAACAGCTTATATGGTCCCACAACTGCTTCATCCTGCCCATTTTTCGTTCAAAGCCCACAGCTTTAGCACTAAAGGAACATTAAGTCAGTATTTGTAAAAAAAAAATGGGCCATTAAATATAGTTAACTCAACAGGGCCAACGGGCCAAAAGAAAATGACTATTTCCAAATCTTGATAGCTTTAAAATTTTGAGTCTTGAGGCCTTTTTAGGTGTCAAATATGGCCGGCCAGCATTTCTAGCTCCAGAGAAATAAAAACTGAGAAACACTGGTAAACATTAATAAGCAAAACAGTCCCCATTCATTTGCACAAACAGGGTCATAGATGTATTGCACAGCACTATATTTATACCAAATTTACATGAACATGAAATTTGTGAGATAGCTTGTGCTTAAATCATGGGATAATCCAGGTATTATCAAAGGAAAATATTAGCATTTAAAATATTACACAATATTGCATGGTGCATGAAAACCAAGTATTCCAAACCAAGTATTTTTCAAATAATTATGTGTCATCAAAATTGGTATTATGGCTTTATATATGGTCAGACAAGTGCGTCATTATATTAAATTTTGCTTTAACAGTAACTTTCTGTGGTAAATTTAGCTTTAACATTACCTTTCTGTGGTAAATTTAGCTTTAACAGTAACATTCTGTGATAATTAAGCTTCTACAATAACTGTCTGTGGTAAATTTAGCTTTAACAGTAACTTTCTGTGGTAAATTAAGCTTCTACAATAACTTTCTGTGGTAAATTTGGCTTTAACAGTAACTTTCTTTGGTAAATTGAGCTTTAACAATAACTTTCTGTGGTAAATTTAGATTTAACAATAACTTTCTGTGGTAATTTTAGATTTAACAATAACTTTCTGTGGTAAATATAGCTTTAACCTCCCGTGGTACATTTAGCTTTAGCAATAAACTGTGGTACATTTAGCTTTAGCAAGAACTTTCTGTGGTAAATTTAGCTTTAACAGTAACTTGGTGGTAAATTTAGCTTCAACAATAACTTTCTGTGGTAGATTTAGCTTTAACAAGAGCTTTCTGTGGTAAATTTGGCTTTAACAATAACTTTCTGTGGAAAATATAGCTTTAGCAATAACTTTCTGTGGTAAATTTAGCTTTAACAGTAACTTTCTGTGGTAAATTAAGCTTCTGCAATAACTTTGTGGTAAATTAAGCTTCTACAATAACTTTCTGTGGTAAATTTAGCTTTAACAATAACTTTCTGTGGTAAATATAGCTTTAACAATAACTTTCTGTGGTAAATATATCTTTAACAATAACTTTCTGTGGTAAATTTAGCTTTAACAGTAACCTTCCGTGGTACATTTAGCTTTAGCAATAAACTGTGGTACATTTAGCTTTAGCAAGAACTTTCTGTGGTAAATTGTAACTTTAGCAATAACTTTCTGTGGTAAATTTAGCTTTAACAATAACTTTCTGTCGTAAATTAAGCTTCTACAATAACTTTCTGTGGTAAATTTAGCTTTAGCAATAACTTTTCTGTGGTAAATTTAGCTTCAACAATAACTTTCTGGCCTTGATGCCCGATGACGCCTGAGATAGGCACAGGCTCCCCGTGACCCGAGGTAGTTCGGATAAAGTGGTAGAAAATGAGTGAGTGAGTGAGAGAATAACTTTCTGTGGTAGATTTAGCTTTAACAAGAACTTTCTGTGGTAAATTTGGCTTTAACTATAACTTTCTGTGGTAAATTTAGCTTTAGCAATAACTTTCTGTGGTAAATTTAGCTTTAACAATAACTTTCTGTGGTAAATTTAGCTTCTGCAATAACTTTGTGGTAATTTAAGCTTCTACAATAACTTTCTGTGGTAAATTTAGATTTAGCAATAAGTTTCTGTGGTAAATTTAGCTTTAACAGTAACTTTCTGTGGTAAATTTAGCTTTAACAATAAACTGTGGTACATTTAGCTTTAACAATAACTTTCTGTGGTAAATTAAGCTTCTACAATAACTTTCTGTGGTAAATTTAGCTTTAGCAATAACTTTCTGTGGTAAATTTAGCTTTAACAATAACTTTCTGTGGTAAATTTAGCTTTAACAATAACCTTCTGTGGTAAATATAGCTTTAACAATAACTTTCTGTGGTAAGTTTAGCTTTAGCAATAAGTGGAATATTTAGCTTTAGCAATAAACTGTGGTAAATTTAGCTTTAGCAATTACTTTCTGTGGTAAATTAAGCTTCTAAAATAACTGTTAACATTTTATGTAAACATCTGCATCTGAGGCAATCAGTGCATTTTTCTTCAACTTAAATCGCTGTTTTTGTTGTTGTTGAATACATGTGTACAATGTCATGATTTAAAATGTAAAACAGTTCTTAAAACAGTAAGTTGGCTAGTACAACTACACAGCAAATATCTATCTATCACAGAAAAGACCTATCTGTGTAACTGAAATATGTGCAATGAATGAGGTGTTTAAACATCGCTTCCTCTTTAAAAAAGGGGAGGAGACCAAAAGAAACTTAATACTTAATACTTTACTTTATCGTCCCCAAAGGGGAAAGTCTTTTACACAACACTGCACTTGTTCGACACACAGCATAAACACAAACAGTCATAATACACACATGTCAAGAGAACGAAAAAAACTCCGGGTTTACCGAAGAAAACCTGCTCCCGACCAGGTTAGGTTCACAAAGTTACTATGGTGACTGTTGCTATGGTAACTGTTGCTATGGTAACTGACAATCAAATTAAATTATTGTTAGCTCGCTCGCGCGCTCTCTCTCTCTCTCTTTCTTCTTTGCTCTATCTGTTTAGCCATTTTCTGTCTGCAGCTCAAAAATAAGCTATCTGCAGTCCATAAAAATCTAAATGAAGCACACACACACAGACTCACACACACACACACACACACACACACACACACACACACACACACACAAAGAAACAGAAAAACTGAAGACAAAACAGATTTAAAACTGCCTTAAAAGTCTATGAAAAATCCAGACAAATCAATTATAGCAGCTGGAATGTTCCCTCAGCACACACTCGTTTCTCTCTCTCTCTCTCTCTCTCTCTCTCTCTCTCTCTCTCTCTCTCTCTCTCTCTCTCTCTCTCTCATACACACACACACACACATTTAAGAGAGCATTTAAGACAGAGACAAAAAAAAGAGCCTCTGAACTTTGTGAACTTTATTGTTGAATTGGTGATGGGTAATGCACTTTATTGAAATGACTACTGAAGGTGAAAAATGTACTGCCTATTTTTGAAGAAGAAAGTGTTTGAAGAAAGTGTGGGGGGAATGTTGTATGGTGAGATCTATTTATGTCTGTCCAGCAGGTGGCAGTAATGTAATGTCTTGGTACTATTAAAAGCCTGTGATATATATAAAATGCAAATAAATAAAAATAAATAAATTCCATCCATCCATCCATCCATCCATCCATTTCGAGATAGAAAAAGTGTATTTTTACAAACATTTAAGCAATGAAAAGTGTCTAAGAGAGCTTATGACTAAATCTTGGAACTACGTTGGCTCCTCAAGTCGTGGGGCAAGCCGTGGCCTAATGGTTAGAGAGTCTGACTCGTAATCCTAAGGTTGTGGGTTCGAGTCTCGGGCCGGCCATGACTGAGGTGCCCTTGAGCAAGGCACCGAACCCCCCAACTGCTCTCCGGGCGCCGCAGCTAAAATTCTCCTCATGTATGTTATCACATCCCTCAAACTGCATACTGAGCGCTTTGTCTCTCTATTCTACTGCAATCGCCTGCATGGTAGTTATGATTTTCTCTAATATTTTTGAGTCTATTTGCTAAAACCTTAGCTAAGATTTTAAAATCTGTGTTCAGCATTGTGATCGGTCTAAATTTCTTAAGATTTCTTAAAATTGCTTTCGTTCCTTTTTTCCTATATATCTTAAAAAATATAAAATCACCAATAAAACAATCTAGTGAATGTTTGTTTTGCTTTACTACAGTTTGTGTTTGTACACTTTGGACTGCATCTTTTTTCAGGTCTGCCTTTTTTTAATTATACTTAATTAATGGTGCTTGCAAAGTAACATTCTTGTTATTGTGCCAGACAAACTTCGGCGTGTAACTTGTCCCACAGGTTTTGTCCTAGACCCATGAATCGACCGGCTCATTGAGGAGACGTGTGCTATGACTTCTATAAGCGATCGGAATTCTGGAATTCCCGGTACGGAAGCTCAAATTTTGGCTTCGATACGATATATATATATTCAGTACTCACTGTTACAATATTTATATACTTGAAACTTTCACAAATGGGGTTTAAATAGTCTGTGTACGTTTTACTCATTTGATGTCCTATTTATGGCCATAGTAAGTTATGAGGACACAGAGCTCAAAATGTTGAAATGCCGGGTGAAGAGAGATAGAGAGAGATAGACAGACAGAGGGAGAGAGAGAGAGAGAGAGAGAGAGAGAGAGAGAGAGAATTATGAAATTACTTAAAAAACGATGCCATGAGAATTTATTTAGAGGATAATTAATGCTTCATGTTGTAACCTCTCACATTCTAAGCTCCTATTCAGTCTGTTATAAAACTTTACAAAATGGAACAATCTTAATTTTATTAAACTCAATAAGCCTTTATTTAATAAATGTTATAAAAAAAAATGCCGTACTGATGTTTACTAACTTATAGCTTTAATAATGTGAGAAATCTCTGCACTAGTTTATTGGATAAAATAATGAAATATATTCCTAGTCATGCATAAAACAGTGACTGCATGAAACTGTAGCACAAACAGTGTCCCGGTGGTGTGAGGTGTTGAGTGTGTACTACTGTATGTGCAGCTTTGTCACCAGAGACCTGGGTTCATTCTCAATAAGTTATCATCCTTTTAATATTGTTTATAAATGTAATGATTTACACTCTGTTAGAAGTACATAATGTTTAATACACAACAATACTGAGGTACAAATAATATCTGCTACTATTTATAAGTAACAATAGCTTATAACTATTTACACTTAATATTGCCAATAAATGCTATAAATCATTAAACTTTAATAAGTATAAGGAATAATAAAGTTAACAAATGGTAAACTTATGCCACAGTATCAAGCCCTGTTTGCAGGTATAAGTTTACCATCGAAAGTCCGTGCTGACTGACACAAAAAAAGGGAGATCCGTCTCCACAAACACGTATCAAATAGATTACATTTCGTAACCTATGTGACGACCTGCCGTGAGACTGGGTTAGGCACTGGGATGAAAGTTTATCAGAGCTTTTTATCTCTTAATGATCTTCTCAATGTTCTATTTTCTGCTTGATTTTTCATGTCTAATGACTTTAATAATGTGCTGCTGTTACTTAACATATTTTATCATATTTAATATATATATATATACTATTGTAAAGGTTTGTGTTTAAAAAGTTCTATAGAAATAAAGATGTGATTATTAGAATTATTTCTCAAAATGTAAAGGGGTGTGTGTGTGTGTGTATGTGTGTGTGTGTGTGTGTGTGTGTACCTCAGTATCTCCAGTGTACAGTGTGGATCCTTCAGTCCATCAGAGAGCAGCTTCACTCCTGAATCCTGCAGTTTATTGTTACTCAGGTTCAGTTCTCTCAGACTGTTGGAGTTTGAGCTGAGAACTGAGGACAGAACTCTACAGCTTTCCTCTGTCAGATTACAGAGACGCAGACTGGAAGAGAAATGATGAAATATCAGAACACTGATCTCAAACACACAGTTTGTGTCACACACACACACACACACAAATCAGAGGACAGGACACCACATCAGCACATTTACAGGAGCAGGGATGTCTTTCTGCACTCCACAATCTCTCAGCTACAATTTATTATAAGACCATTAGGTCATGTACATAACACACACATGTGAGAGCGAGCAGCCTACACACACTACACACTGATATGTGTTCAAGTTTCTACAACCAACACTGCAGATACAGTGCATTTTATTACAGAAAAAGGAGTGTTCACATACATCCAAACACATCCAAACTAAAGAGAAAGTTTAGATAAACGATTCTTGATTATGATTTACATTTTTTAGGAAATATAGATGTGTAAAATTCAATCATCTATCATTGTCATGAACGCGGCATTGAGTTTTCTTCTCAAATCTGAGCTCCTTCCCTGTTTACAGAGTGACGTCACATCAGCACGACTGCACACAGCATCAGAAATAAACAAAGTCAAACTTCTTACCTTTAAATGAGTCACACTGTATATACACAAGTATTAGCTTTAGATGGATCAACATACAGATATTCGTTTGTTCAATCTAAAACACTGACTATACACATAGCAGGAAATCTAACCCACCTTGTAGGTACAAATCTAACACAACTGTACTGTGTGTTGCACTAAAGGATTTGTGTAGGTGGGCTTCAGGTGGCTATAAGTGACATGGTACTTCCTGAAGAGTGTAGTGTATATTGTATAATACACAGTGTGGAACTAGCTTTGAACAGCACAACCTCCCCAAACCTAGCAAGGTAAGTGAGACGTCCGACTCCAAGGTAGCTGTCAGAATCAAAACACATCATTTAACTTCACCAATTTTACTGTCATTATTGTCTACTCTTATGGAACACACTTTAGCCCCAGTATTAAACAAAATAATGTGTCAGATACAATCACAATACACCTTCCAAGTGCTTTAACCCAAGATTAGACAAAAGAAGTTAGCACCTAATTCACCTCTGTAACTCAGTTATAAAACTCAACTTAAGCTGAATACAAGACCATATTTAATACAATAAAGAAAATCCACCTCCACTCATTCCAGTATAGTACAATTCAGTATTTTGTTCCCAGTCCAATAGAGCTCAAGTGATATCAGACCTCAGAGTCTGTAAACCTTTAGCCCAATGTGTAATATTTTATCAGTACATAATGATGAACAGAGAACAAAACCAGTCTGTTATTAACGTACAACAAAAATATAGATTCACAACAGCTGCTTATAAATACAAACACAGTCAACAGCTTAAAATCTCCAAAATCCACAGAAGGTTTCCAAAGAACGAAAACTGACGTCTCTTCAACAGTAACAGTGATAAACCTGACCGACCGTCGCGTGCAACCATCTTTGTGTTCACCGTCTGTTTTTACCACATCCACCATCTTCTGATGCAGTGAACCAGACAAAAAACTGTGTCTATAATTAAGATTCTATACAACAGATGAACAAAAATCACGATCCAACAACAAGAATGTGATCGGTCATTAACAGTCTTTGTCGAGCTCCAAGTAGAACAAAACAGGACTTTTTGATAACCGCAGTCACAACACTACACTCACCTCTCTCACTCACTCATTTTCTACCGCATATCCGAACTTCTCGGGTCACGGGGAGCCTGTGCCTGCGTCATCGGGCATCGAGGCAGGATACACCCTACACGGAGTGCCAAACCATCACAGGGCACACACACACTCTCATTTACTCACACACTACGGACAATTTTTCCAGAGATGCCAATCAACCTACCATGTATGTCTTTGGACCGGGGGAGGAAACCAGAGTACCCGGAGGAAACCCCTGAGACACGGGGAGAATGTGCTAACCACTAAGCCACCATGCCCCCACTACACTCACCTGTGACACAATATTCATAAAATGCCTCATATGATGTTACAAGATTTTGTCCATGTGGCCCAGCCCTCAGTTCAGATATAACATGTTAGTGTAAAAAGTGAAACAATCTCCTGTAAAAGTACCAGAGGTTTGTGTAAAGATGATTAGAGGAACTATTAACAAACATTAATCCAAACAGTGCAGTTCAGTGTTACATTAAAATAATAAACCATGCAGTAATACATTTATAAATAAAAATACTCACAAAGCTTTTCTTGAGGCTTTGACCACTGGCAGCAGCCTCAGAAGACATTCATCTGATCGATCATATTTACTCAACTCAAACACATCCAGCTCCTGTTCTGAGTTCAGTAACACAAACACCAGAGCTGACCACTGAGCAGGAGAGAGTCTGGTTCCTCTGAGAGGACTGTCAACTTCTCTGTTCAGGTAAGTTTGTACTTCCTGCACTAGAGAATCATCATTCAGTTCATTCAGACAGTGGAACAGATTGATGGATTTCTCTGGAGATGGATTCTCCCTGATCTTCTCCTTGATGTACTCCACTGTTTCCTGTTTGCTGTGAGATCTGCTTCCTGTCTGTGGCATTAAATCTCGTAAGAGAGTCTGATTGGACTCCAGTGAGAGACCCAGAAGGAAGCGGAGGAACAGTGTATGTAAAAGTGTCACCTCTCGTCTTTCTTTAAGTCCTGTTTTCCAGACACACTCATGTTGGAGGTCATGTCTCTTTCTCCAGATTACAGCAGGACACACTTTTATTTCACTCCAACATCAGTGTGTTAAATTAAACCCTGAATCAGCACAGAGTTCACTTACAGGAAATAGTCACGATATCAAGTTATTAAACAACCTGTGTACAAACCTCTTCAGGACCTCGCCCCCTTTTTGCAGGTTTTTCGCCTACATGACCTACCCAACAAAAAGTGGTACAGCTCCCACAGACTTTAACACACAGGGGTGAGCCTGGTCTCATTGGAAAGAGATTCTAGGCCTTACGAGCACAAAGTTACAGAGGCTAGAATGGAAGATTTTCATTTGTGCCTGGGTTGTTTACCTGATAAACTGATTAATCTTATTTTTCTGGAACATGTTATGGACCAAATAACAACTGAGGGTCATGGCCACATGTCTTGGATTTCACCAAAAAAAATTTCAAGTCAAAAGACCCAAAAATGGCTTCAATAAAAATATTTTTCTACAGACATGGTCGTCTGGTCCAGCATTTTTGTGTACTTGTTTACTGTATAACGTTGAATTAATAGACTGCATGCTCAGTTTAAAAGGCCTAAAACATACAGGGCCTCTCTGTCTACAAGTCTGCTGTGAAAACAGGCCTATAACTTGACACCCTGAGCTGTGAGAGTGACAAAAGGTCAAGGATTACGCAAGAATTCTTCTGCGCAGCTTTTTCACGCAGATCCAGGGAGCAAAGGGGGGGGATTGCAGCATATCGTTGGAATCGTCTGCTTATTGGCTAAAGAGCTGTATAGGTCCCGGCCCATTTCATTGATATTGGAAGGAGTAATTGTCAGTCAAAGGCGGGTTCCCAAAAATTATGTCATGACATCATTGGCTTCCCAGCCGTCTATCTCTGCAATACAAGCACCGATTGGCTCAAGTGACGGCTTGTTTGATTCGTTAGGACCTGGGCTATAAAGATGACGTAAATTTAGAATTTTTGAATACCCCAATGAGAAGTTAGAGTGGCAAAACAAGATGATGGCGCACTACTGTTTCCAGTTTTCGGAACACAAACGAAATATTTGCGGCGCGACCAAAGCGTTTTGGATTAAAAGGCTTACAGATTCCAGTTCCTTGGACCTGTGTGGATTTTTGTGGAATATTTGTGTAGCGATTTTGGCTCGCGAAGCAAGGTAAATATTTATAAGCAACTAAAACATGTTATAGTGACTTCCAAATATTTTAACCTAAGTTGAAATTAACGGGGGCACGGTGGCTTAGTGGGTAGCACGTTCGCCTCACACCTCCAGGGTCGGGGTTCGATTCCCGCCTCTGCCTTGTGTGTGCGGAGTTTGCATGTTCTCCCCGTGCCTCGGGGGTTTCCTCCCCCGGTCCAAAGACATGCATGGTAGGTTGATTGGCATCTCTGGAAAAATTGTCCGTAGTGTGTGATTGCGTGAGTGAATGAGAGTGTGTGTGCCCTGCGATGGGTTGGCACTCCGTCCAGGGTGTATCCTGCCTTGATGCCCGATGACGCCTGAGATAGGCACAGGCTCCCCGTGACCCGAGGTAGTTCGGATAAAGCGGTAGAAAATGAATGAATGAATGAATGAATGAAATTAACGGTACTGGAATTAACGTTACGCTTATTTGGTCTGTTCGTCCGGCGAACAGGCCGTGTAACCTTTATTAATTCTATGAAGGCGGTATCTTCCCGGCCAAGAAAGATTCGCTCTTCTTTTACTGTATACCGTAATTTACATTAAATTAACTTAATAGAGCATGTAGTTCAGACCAGATATTGCAGGTACCTTAATTTGTGAGCGATACTCAGAGACAAATCACCTGTGGCTCAAAATTATGACATTTAATGAATGAGACAAACACAACATAAAACTAACTACACAAACAAACAAAAGAAATAGGGAAAACGGAAATGAAAATAAAATAAAACAAAAGAAATTAAAATTGGGGAAAGGGAGGAAGAGACTGGAAAGAAGAAACTAGAGCAAGGAAGGAAAGGAATGGCAAGCTTAGACTTCAAAATTAAATCACACCCTAACTGGGAAATCGTCACAGAAACTTAAATTCACCCTAAGATTCAATGAAAGATTCCTACTTAAAATTACGCATCTAAATTGGTTGGTAGAGGAAACGGTTACTTGCATTGGCTTACTGCACAAGAGTCTGGATGCAACAGAGAAATCTCTGAAAAGTCAGTTAGGGTGGGGTCAGACGTTCTTCCAAGTTCTCCTGAAGATCAGAGCAGTTGTCGTTCTTGGAAGTGAAGCTTGCTGGAACTTCGCTGAAGGAAGATGGAGTCGTCTTGAAGCTGTTCCGAAAGTCTGACCACGGATTAGTGGTGTTTGTGACAATTTAAAGGTCACGAACTCCACCCATCTTTGGGAAGATGACCAATACTTCGGTCAGGATTTTGAAGGGAAAAACTCCCTTTGTTTCAGGTGTCTGTGGGCGTGGTTTAGCTATCAAACTTTTAGATGACTTTAAAGTTTGATCCAGGGTGTATTAAGATGGTATGGTCAGCGGTACATTACATACATAGATCATTAATCAAGGCAAAGATAAAGGCAAAGAAACAAAAATGAAACATGAACAAGATGCACTTTCATTAGGGAAGTAAAAAGAAAACAATTGCTTCGTATACATTCTGACATCAGACCTTAAAGGGTCATACGGCATTAGAACAGGTATACATTAACATGCCATGATCAGTAAGATATGATGATAGAGTATAACGGATTTTAAAATACAATGTTGTTTTCTGACACATGAATAAAATACACCCTTGTCAGGAAATTAAGGAGCAAATAATTTTAAGTCAGGCAAGCCTTAAAAGAAGAAACACATTACAAAAAGGGTTATAAGAATGAGAACCTTAGAGTACCTTATCTTGGGTTTTATTAGTAAACGGAATGTCTCATTGTGTTGTGTGTGTGTGTGTGTGTGTGTGTGTGTGTGAGAGAGAGAGTTCTGTTTGCAGGCCCCAATGAGCCGCATGGGGTTATCTGGTCTTTGTGGAGACTCCAGACATTCTGGAGCCAGGTGTGGGTGTAAAACTGGGTTGCTCATCGGTTAATTGAGGAGTAGATGTTGAAATTTAAAATTTAAAATATTACACAATATTACACTGTGCATGAAAACCATATAATACAGTTTGTGAGGGAGTGATGATATCCCTCTAGATTTAACTGGTTGAAGTGGCCAAATATGAAAAGGATTCCGGTTAGAGAATCAGACACTGGAGGAGAGATTCTTCATACAGTAGCCTTTACTAACATCTTTAAGTTGTCACCTGCAACAATCATCTTATGGCGATGATGTCTTTATGAATGTCTGTGTGTGGGTGTGGTTTTAAAGCATAAACACACAATACAGAGCATAAAACAAGCATGTAGTTATGAACTGATCCACTGCTATCAGCTATTGCACAACATCATAATAGGTCCGTGTGGACACCAACATTTCCGGTATTTGGTTCCTAGGTCAGGCTTTCGTACACAGCCTCCCCCAATTATTCGACAGGATTATTGTAATGCCAAGAAAGCTGATCAACAGTGTCTAAGGCTGATCCTCAAGCCTAGGTAGCGGAATCAAATCGTACCACAGGACGAGTGTAGGATGTATCATGAACTCTGACACGAGCAGTACATATCTTTCCATCCGGTCCTGCTAACGTCTCAGTCACTGTGCCTATAGGCCAGCGGGCACGAGGAAGTTGTGAGTCAACGGTAAAAGAATGCATCTGTGTCAAGCTTGTAATGCCTACTTCATTGATAATAGTTTAAGCATTACAACAAAAGAAAGGACTCAGCAGACTAATTTTACTCATGAGTCAAGTGTATTAAAGAGACTTACTGTAACCTGCATATGCAAATCCTACACTACACCAACAATCCCCACACCAAGAATCCCACAGTTTACAATAAAGCAATAATTTCCCCCCCAATGTCTTTGGTTTGCTTTATCCTATGAACGTCTTCTTTGAACGTAGACTTTGTAAAGCAATAAACATCCTTGGTCACCAAGTGAGTGATAGAAACAGTACTTGAATATTCCGATGTTTCACGACAACCATTCAGCCAGAAAGAATGTCTGTATCGAACTTTGAAGTCCAATGTTGTGGTTGTTTAGCAAATGATGTAACTCAACGTCTTCTTTCACACTTCTCAGATGTTTAAGCTAGTATTAAATCCAGCATGCTCCAAACACAAACCCTCTGCAAACAAAACATTCATATAAACAAAACCATAACCATGTGCCACAAACAACTTAATATTTACACCCTAAATATCATGGTCAGCTACTTACGATTGAGTCTAGAACCATTAAGTTCCTCAACCAGGGTACAAAGGCCCAAACCAGGTAAGCTGCTCCAAAGAAGATAGAGACTTACTTCCTGCCTGATTCCTTCTATGTTACCTTAAATAGGTGTTTTCTGTATCACCTGGACAGATCGCCCCCTACTGCTCCGGTAGTTAATTACATAGCTGCATTAAGAGTACTTCTGCTACATAAGTAACAGGGAAACTGTTGCAAGGTGCTCCAGCAGATCAATGTGCACACATCTGGTTGTCATGCATTTAAAGAGGATACCCCATCTCTTTTCATGGCAACGACCAACTTTGACTGAAAAGGGGCCGAAACAATCCACTCCGGAATAGAACGGAGGTTGGTGAAGTTGCAACCTGCAGGATGGAAGATCAGCCATTTGGGGGACTTCAGGCTTAGCACGCCAGAACTGGCAACCTTGACATTTGTGCTGATGTTTACGTACAGCTTCCCTGCCTCGAAGTATCCAATACTGGTGATGCAATTCTGCTAGCACTCGTTCAGAACCAGGATGTAGAAGTCGGCAGTCTGTCTCCTTGAACAACAAATTAGTGATAGAATGACCAGGATCTAGCACAATTGGGTGGATGACATCCAAATCGAGGTCACTTGCATGACGTAATCTTTCCCCTACTCTGATGAGGCCAGTGTCCTTATCATACTCTGGTGCAAGGGATGCTAAATGGCTGTTAGCTGGAACTGGCTGTCCAGTCTTCAAGGCTTGAACTTCCTGTGGGAATGAGTCCTGTTGAGCTTTAGCAAGGATATGTTTCTCAGCTTCAACATAATCATCAGCTTGCAGGGAGAGGTCACTGTCTCCAGCAGCTGCCACATGTAGGTACCTGACAGTGGCCTGGACAAGCTCTTGCCATGTATCAAAATGAACAGGGTCCAGAGATAAATGACTGGAAACTGTGACAGTTCCAATAAATGTGTTTTTTCTTAGCTCACTGCTGTGTGGTTCTACCTCGATGACAGGTGTAGATGGCCACTGGTCAGAAGGTTGGAGGAGGAAGTCTGGTCCTGTACTCCACTGGTGGGGACTCGCTAGCTATGTCAGTGTTAGACTTCTCGTAATGTGGTCAGCAGGGTTGTGGGCTGAATCGATGTACCGCCATTCAGCCGTGTCTGTGAGGGTCTGGATTTCTGCAACTCGAGTCCCTACAAATACCTTGTATCGACAGGACTCAGATGCCAGCCAGGTCAGCACAGTGGTCGAATCGGATCAGAGGGTAACTGTACAGATTTTAATAGACAACTCCGTCTGAATGACCTTTGCTAACTGAGCACCAGTCAGGGCTGCTCTCAGTTCCAAACGAGGCATGGAGAGGCATTTTTTGTTAGCCACTCTAGATCTGGCCATAATGAAGGCGACCTGGATGTGGCCTTGATTATCAGTAGAGCACAAATAGGCCACGGAGCCATATACTCTCTTATGAATCACAGAAGATGTGGAGGTCTCGGATGGCATTAGGGTGATCGGCACATGCTGATGTATAAGGACAAGGGAATTGTAGATGAGCAAGATTAGGAATCTCTCTTAGCCAGTTTAGCCACTTCTCCTTTAGCGGTTAAGGTGTTATCGGCTCGCCCCAACCCGAATTCTGCTTCCAGAGGTCTTGGATGAGAATTTTAGCTCGGGTAGTAAATGGAATGATATAACCTAATGGGTCGTACTGGCTGACTAAAGTCTTGTACATGTTTCGCATGGTAGGCTCTAAGGGCTCGGCAGAGCGTAGATTATAGCCTAATGTGTCAGTGAGACAATTCCATCGTAGGCCTAGAGTGAGTTTTCGTAGGTCCGTACTTGCTTTGGTCAACCACAATTCACTGTTAGGGGATCGGGCTTCTGCAGGAAGATGCTCAATGACTGAGGGTACATTGCAGGCCCATTGTCTTAAGTCAAAGCCTCCCTCCGGCAACAGCTTACGAAGTACATTTACCACCTCCTTAGCTTCGTCAGAGCTCGAAGAGCTTTGCAGGCAATTATCTACATAGAAGGAATGCTCAACAAGTTTAGCCAGATTACCATAATCGTCCTGGTATTCTTGGGCATGGTGCTGGAGGGCATAAATAGCACAACAAGGACTGCAAGTCGTTCCAAATGGGAGCACCTGCCATTCTTATATCTCAGGCTCCTTGTCTTTCTGCATGTCCCTGCAAATAAACCGCAACACTGACTTGTCTTTAGGCAGCAGGCATACCTGGTGGAACATGCCCTTTATGGCCCCACTCACAGCTACGATGTGTTGTCGGAACCTCAGAAGCATACCTAATAATGATGGTCTCAGCATAGGGCCAGAAAGTAGCTGACTGTTCAAAGCCTGCCCATGATGCTGAAAGGAGCAGTTACCTCTTACGGGTCGCCGTGCCGTGCACGGCACGGAGGTCAAAGTGACCACTAGGGGATGACCCAGAAACAAGCTTTTTTTTTTTTTTTTTTTTTAAGCCCACACACAAAGCACAATATGATTCACAGCCTTCATACAATTCGAAAAAAAATTGGACAAAACTGACCTAGGTGGCGCTATACTGGTTTTTCCCTTACCTTTAGACGCGTCTCTTTCTTCACTGGGGTAATATATTCCAACACAAATAATCCACAAAAATCCACACAGGTTCAAGGAATTGAAATCTGTAAGCCTTTTAATCCAAAACGCTCTGGTCGCGCCGCAAATATTCCGTTAGTGTTCTGAAAACTGGAAACAGAAGTGCGCCATCATCTCGTTTTGCCGCTCTAACTTCTAATTGGGATATTCAAAAATTCAAAAATTCTAAATTTATTTATAGCCAGGTCCTAACGAATCAAATAAGCCCTCATTTGAGCCAATCGGTGCTTGTATGGCAGAGATAGACGGCTGAGAAGCCAATGGTGGCATGACCTCATTTTTGGGAACCCGCATTTGACTGACAATTACTCCTTCCAATAGCAATGAAATGGGCCGGGACCTATACAGCTGTTTAGCCAATAAGCAGACGATTCCAACGGTATGCGACATGCCTTACATTCTTTGACTGTGTCTGCGTGAACTGGATGCACAGAAGAATTCTTGCGTAATCCCTGACCTTTTGTCCCTCTCACAGCTCAGGGTGTCAAGTTACAGGCCTGTTTTCACACCAGAGTGATAGAGAGAGAGCCTATGCTTGTTTATGGCTTTTCAGACTGAGCCTGCAGCCTTTTATTTCAAAGTTATATAGTAAACAAGTACAGAAAAACGCTGCACCAGACGACCATGGCCGTAGAAAAATATTCATATAAAATCCATTTTTGGGTCTTTTGACTTGACATTTTTTTGGTGAAAGCCAAGACATGTGGCTATGACTCTCAGTTGTTATTTGGTCCCTAACATGTTCCAGAAAAATAAGATTAATCAGTTTATCAGGTAAACAACCCAGGCAGGAATGAAAACCTGCATTCAAACCCCTGTAACTTTGTGCCAGTAAGGCCTAGATTCAATCTGACTAGTTTCTGAAACTAGAGAATCTCTTCTTTCCAATGAGACCAGGCTCATCCCTGTGTGTCAAAGTATGTGGGAGCTGTACCACTTTTTGTTGGGTAGGTCATGTAGGCGAAAAACCTGCAAAAGGGTGGGGGTGAGGCATAAAGGGGTTAAAGACAATCATGTCCTTTCCATTGTGATGTACCATGTGATGTGGAATGAACCAGGACTCTAAGGTTCTGTGTGCTTCTTCTGTGGTTATCTTGGCTACATATCCGGTGGATTCCAGCTTTCTGATTTCATTGCAGTAGGCCTTCACCCGTGCAGGATCTTGTGAGGGTCTGCACTCGGTACTTCGAAGACTGGGAAGAACAGCATCCCTTTCTGCACAAAGTATAGTCATAGGCATGCATCGGAGCAAAGGCCTAGCATATCTTTGAACGCCAGCCATTTTCACTCTGATGGTGTCGTCCTGGAGCATGGCAAGAGCATCTTTATCTTGCTTGGACCTAGTGACCATTTTCTCATTGTATGGTAGAGTGTCAACAAACCAGAGTCGTTCAACGTGCCAAATCAGATCATCATGAGACCGGGCGGTGGTGATATGAAGGCACTGCTGATAATGCCGTGAAGGCTGCTTGGGGCTCATGGGGCCTTGAAGAGACCATCCCAACTGTGTTCGGATGGCTATTGGACCTCCATCTGGGCCACAGAATACAGGCCGTATTGGTGTTAAGAGATGTGGCATGTCCGAACCTATAAGAAGTAACGGTTTGACTTCGTCAACAGGAGGAAGAGGTAGATCTCTCAGATGACGATAGACCTGTTGCAGCGCCGCTACTGGATAATTATGCTCAGAAAGTCAGACTTGTTCCCGGTGCATGTTGGACTCCGGCAGGGCTGCCCTTTGTCACCGGTCCTGTTCATTATTTATATGGACAGGATTTCTAGGCACAGTCGGGGTCGGAGGGAGTCCGGTTTGGGGACCACAGGATTTCGTCTCTGCTTTTTGCAGATGATGTTGTCCTGTTGGCTTCTTCAAATCAGGACCTTCGGCATGCACTGGGACGGTTTGCAGCCGAGTGTGAAGCGGCGGGGATGAGAATCAGCACCTCCAAGTCCGAGGCCATGGTTCTCAGCCGGAAAAGGGTGGCTTTCCCCCTTCAGGTTGGTGGAGAGCTCCTGCCTCAAGTGGAGGAGTTTAAGTATCTGGGGTTCCTGTTCACGAGTGAGGGAAGGATGGAGCGGGAGATCGACAGGCGGATCGGTGTATCTTCTGCAGTGATGCAGTCGATATAGCGATCTGATATATAAAAATAAAAATAAATAAATTCCATCCATCCATCCGTCTTCTGCCTCTTATCCGGGGGCAGCAGACTAAGCAGGGATGCCCAGACTTCCCTCTCCCCAGACACTTCCTCCAGCTCTTCTGGGGGAATACCAAGGCGTTCCCAGGCCAGCCGAGAGACATAGTCCCTCCAGCGTGTCCTAGGTCTTTCCCGGGGCCTCCTCCCAGTTGGACATGCCCGGAACACCTCCCCAGGGGGCATCCGAAACAGATGCCCGAGCCACCTCAGCTGACTCCTCTCGATGTGGAGGAACAGAGGCTCTACTCTGAGCTCCTTCTGAGTGACCGAGTTCCTCACCCTATCTCTAAGGGAGAGCCCAGCCACCTTACGGAGGAAACTCATTTCGGCCGCCTGTATCCGGGATCTTGTCCTTTCGGTCATGACCCAAACCTCATGACCATAGGTGAGGGTAGGAACGTAGATCGACTGGTAAATAGAAAGCTTCGCCTCTCGGCTCAGCTCTTTCTTCACCACAACAGACCGGTATATCAACCGCATCACTGCAGAAGATACACCGATCCTCCTGTCGATCTCCCGCTCCATCCTTCCCTCACTCGTGAACAATAAATAAATTAAATTTTACAAAAAAGGGAACATGTTCTTGCTGTCAGACAGAAACTTTGTATCTTTATACAGTTTATTTGTCATTTGTAGTGATGGCCATTTCGTGAACGAATCGTTCTTTTGAACCAGTTCATTTTAGTGAACTGGATGAACCGGTTCACCAAATGGGACTGATTCGTTCTAAACAGTTCGCGTCTTGAGTCAGCGATGATCCACAAGTTACTCACTTTCGGTCATGCCTGACAGTCGGTCCAACTCTAAATAAACTAATATCCCAGAGTATATGTAACTCCTGTACACTGAACTGAGACATGTTGCGCTGAGAGAACTGTGAGCTCGAGCTGTTGATACTGCACATGCGTGAATTACTGAACCAATACAGCGAATCATCAGTACACTGAACTGAGAACTGTTTGTTTCGGACGCGTCCGAGGACCGAGGAGCCGTTGATACTGCGCATGCTTGAATAACTGAACCGATACAGCGAATGATCAGTACACTGAACGAATTGTTTCGGACGCATCCAACCTACTGTTGATGCTGCACATGCGTGAACCTTCAGACCAAATTATACATATTGGGATATGCAAAGTAACTAGTCATAGGCTATTAAACATTTTTATATAAAAATTTTTAAAAAAAAATCAATATATGTCACTCAATATATGTCAGTTAATTTTACTATTGACTATTGTGCAGGTTAGTCTGTACGTTTTATATGCCGCTTTTTGTAAATTGATGAAGATTAGTTTATTAACTTTATATCTTTAAGACAAGTAAAACATCCACGTTTGCACAATGCCTGTACTGAGTGTTTTAGTTGCAAAACTTAAATCTAAGAAACGTATTCAACTAAAGTTATGATTATAAAGAACTTTTCGAATGTGTTAAATTGATTGTTTTTTCTTTTTTTATTGCAAATTCAAAAATGTCATTAAACAAAATATGTATACATTATACAAAATGTATAATGTACATGTATACATTATACAAAATGTATAATGTACATGTATACATTATAAAAAATGTATCATCAATACATCCAACGTTAACTGAACAGATGTATGAGAATAAAAAGAAAAAAAAGGCAGAAACAGAGCAAGTAAATAAAAGAGGTTACTAAAGAAGAAAAAAAATAAAAGACATAAAAACAACAAAATAAGTATTAATCACGGTACATGAAAGATCTCATCATATCTCTTCAAAAAAGAAAAACATTTTTTGTTATTAATTACTCTCAGTGATGTAATTAAATGTTCTACTACACATAAGAACTCTATAAAAGTAGGTGTTTTCTTAAGAAACCTTTGTTTGTTAAAATAGAACTTTGCCACGAGGATAAGAAAGTTAACAGTTGACTCTAAAGATTTGTTTGGTTTTCAAAAAAACAAACAATATCCTTAATGTGAAAAACACCATTCACGTTAATTTTAGAAAAGCAATAGAGGCTCAAATCTTTCCAGAAGAGTGAAGAAACATAAAATGAGAAAAATAAGTGACAAATATCTTCACTTTCTTTTTTTACAGAAGGTACATATATCAGCTACATCATAAAATTTAGACAAAAATGCATTACAAGGGTATATATTATGCAAAATTTTGAAGTGCACTTCTTTCACTTTATTCGGTATACAGTATTTATATAGTAATAACCGTGTTTTCCTCCATTTAATGTTATCTATTTTAGAACTCCAAAAAAAATTTCCCTTTTGGAGAAATTGAGTTTTGAGATTGAAAATGTTGACGAATACATTTATTATTACAATCTTTACTTAAAAGCAAGACACCTCCCAAAAATAACTGTGAAAGTTGTTTTGTGCATTACTCATGGGTAAGGGAAGCTTTCATTAGACATATTAATCCATCAGGAATTGCCTTTGTAACAGAGTTCAATTCTTTAAATGGAACGGGACAATGATGGATATTCATAAAGCTTTCATAAGATAATAAATCACCAGTAGAGTTGAATAGATCAGCAACATAAATTGTGTTTTTATTAAACCATTTATCAAAAAAGATTGATCTTTTTCTAATTTTAAAATCCAAATTATTTCATAAGAATTTCCAGTTTCCAGGCTAACAAGGCTTGTTGATTAAATCTAGCCAGTTTAATAGGTAATTTAACAGTGGAGAAATTGCATTTCATTAAAAAAGAAAGGCCACCTACTCTCTTAAATATATTATTAGGAATAAAATACCACAAAAAATCTGACCCAAGCAAACATCTTTTTAACCAATTAATTTTAAATGTATTGTTAGTATCATCAAAATGCAGGACTTTGAGACCCCCTTCACTCCTTTTGTTTGCTAAAACATATTTCTTCAACTTGTGTGACTTATTGCTCCAAATGAAATCAAGAAAAATCTTATGTATATTTTTGGAGGTGTGATTATCTACAGCTAAAGACAGGGAAGGGTACACAAACCTGGATAATCCTTCTGATTTGGATAAGAAAACTCTGCCTAAAATTGATAAATCTCTTTGGAGCCAATTATTAAAAATATATTTTGCTTTCAATAACCGTTGAGAAAAATTCAGAGATTGTCTACTAATTAAATTTTTTGTTATATGAAATCCCAAATATTTCACTTCATTTTTAATTCTTTTCCACAAAATTCTTTTAAATAAATTAGAGAATTGTAACTTGTCACATGATGCAATAACTTGGTTTAGTTCACAACTTGAACATAGACAACAGTGTGTTTAGGCCCTTTGCTTTTTAGTTTTTATATAAATGATCTTCCATGCAGTTGCAAGAAAGCCAAATGCCAAATGTATGCAGATGATACAATTATATATGTCTCAGCAAAAACTCCTCACATTGCAGCTGAAATGCTTTCAAAAGAATTGGACGGTGTATCACAGTGGCTCCGAAACAATCATCTGACCCTGAACTATGATAAGACAGTCTCTATGTGCTTTTCAATAAAAAGAAAGATCAATAAAAATTTTAGAATAAAGATTGATGAGAAGGAGATAGTTGAGGTACATGAATTTAAATTTCTATGGGTTACATTAGATTCTCATCTTAAGTTTGATAGTCATGTAAAGAGGCTGTGTAGAACTGTCAAGACTAATTTAAACTGCTTTCGATTGATAAGACAATATATACCCATTAACCCCTTTATGCGTCGGCCCCCTTTTGCAGGTTTTTCGCCTACATGACCTACCCAACAAAAAGTGGTACAGCTCCCACATACTTTGACACACAGGGGTGAGCCTGGTCTCATTGGAAAGAAGAAACTAGTTTCAGATTGATTCTAGGCCTGGCACAAAGTTACAGAGGCTAGAATGGAAGGTTTTCATTTCCGCCTGAGTTGTTTACCTGATAAACTGATTAATCTTATTTTTCTGGAACATGTTAGGGACAAAATAACAACTGAGGGTCATAGCCACATGTCTTGGCTTTCACCAAAATAAATTTCAAGTCAAAAGACCCAAAAATGGCTTCAATAAAAATATTTTTCTACGGCCCTGGTCGTCTGGTGCAGCGTTTTTGTGTACTTGTTTACTGTATAACTTTGAATTAAAAGACTGCAGGCTCAGTTTAAAAGGCCTAAAACAAGCAGAGACTCTCTGTCTATCACTCTGGTGTGAAAACAGGCCTGTAACTTGACACCCTGAGCTGTGAGAGTGATAAAAGGTCAAGGATTACGCAAGAATTCTTCTGCGCAGCTTGTTCACGCAGATCCAGGGAGCAGAGAGGGGGGTTGCAGCATATCGTTGGAATCGTATGCTTATTGGCTAAAGAGCTGTATAGGTCCCGGCCCATTTCATTGCTATTGGAAGGAGTAATTGTCAGTCAAAGGCATCATTGGCTTCCCAGCCGTCTATCTCTGCAATACAAGCACCGATTGGCTCACGTGAGGGCTTGTTTGATTCGTTAGGACCTGGGCTATAAATATGACGTAAATTTAGAATTTAGAAAACAAGATGATGGCGCACTACTGTTTCCAGTTTTCGGAACACAAACGGAATATTTGCGGCGCGACCAAAGCGTTTTGGATTAAAAGGCTTACAGATTTCAGTTCCTTGGACCTGTGTGGATTTTTGTGGATTATTTGTTTTGGAATATATTACACCAGTGAAGAAAGAGACGCATCTAAATGTAAGGGAAAAACCAGTCTAGCGCCACCTAGGTCAGTTTTGTCCAAAAAAATTTTCTAATAGTATGAAGGCTATGAATCATATTCACAGCCCACATTTGTGTGTGGGCTTAAAAAAAATATTGAGAGTATAAACTTTACTAGGTAAATAGGTTTTTTCGTGTTTTTAGAGGATTTGATGCTTTAAAGATGAAATGAAGCTTGTTTCTGGGTCATCCCCTAGTGGTCACTTTGGCACGGCAACCCGTAAGTTAAGGCAGCAAAGCAATTTATGCATTCTATGATATTTTCTCATCTATCATATTGCATCACTGTTTGGGGTCAGGCCAATCAAACAACAATTACACCTATTAGGTCAGTATATAAACAGGCATTAAAAGTAATGGACCAAAATCCTATAAGATGGCACCATTGCCTCATTCTAAGGAAGCATAATATATTGAGTTTTGACAGTTTTGTAAATTATTAATTTTAAAAACAAATTTTTAAGTGTACGGACAACCTTGCACCAGAAATACTCTGTCAATTAGTAGTGAAACAAAAGAGCGGAATAAGAACTAGTGGCACAACTAGTGGAAACCGTATAGCCGCAAAACGTAGAACAACATTTGGTCAGACGTCATTTTTAGTAAGAGGCATAAATTTATGGAACGATTTACCACCAGAAATTAAAACATTAACAAGACTCAATGTTTTTAATACACATTTAAAGCAGTGGCTGAAACTGAAACAACTCTGTGAACATTGATTGTATGGGATACAACGCAATGTATGCAAACATAAGGTTGCATGTGTCAGCATACACAGACATATGCATACTTTTGTGTTTTGTATTGTTAAATATGTCTAGACTCTGTTTTATAGTGATTGCTTTATTTATTTAAGCCCATTTTAGCTTATGGATGGAATGTATTTATTGCATGTATTTTAATAGCTATAAATTTTTGATTTAATATTCTGTCATTTCTGTTTTAACTTTACAAGCCTAATCAAGGACAGGGGTTGCAAATTAGTCATGGCTATAAACCTGTATGCATGGCATCTACTTTGTACTTTATAAAGCAATGTAAAGCAATGTCAAAAATAGAGTAGTATCATCTGCTATATGTGAGATTCGAATCTCTCTGTTAAAGATATCAAGGCCAGCAAAGTTATTATTGTGCAAAATATCTATGGATAATGTTTCAACAACAAATAAAAATAAAAAGGGGCTCAAAGGGCAACCTTGACGTATTCCGCGAGGGACAGGAAACCTTGGTGATGTACGTGAATTTAAAATTATACTATCTATTTCTTTGTACAGCATTTGAACAATATTTATGTTCTTATTTATTTATTTATTTATTTATTTATTTAACAATATTTATGAGTTTAGAAGGAAATCCAAAAGCCCCTAAAAAGTCTATAAGGAATTGTCTGGGATGCCCAGACTTCCCTCTCCCCAGACACTTCCTCCAGCTCTTCCGGGGGAATACCGAGGCGTTCCCAGGCCAGCCGAGAGACATAGTCCCTCCAGCGTGTCCTAGGTCTTCCACGGGGCCTCCTCCCGGTTGGACATGCCCGGAACACCTCCCCAGGGAGGCGTCCAGGAGGTATCCAAAACAGATGCCCGAGCCACCTCAGTTGACTCCTCTCGATGTGGAGGAGCAGCGGCTCTACTCTGAGCTCCTCCCGAGTGACCGAGCTCCTCACCCTATCTCTAAGGGAGAGCCCAGCCACCCTGCGGAGGAAACTCATTTCAGCCGCCTGTATCCGAGATCTTGTCCTTTCGGTCATGACCCAAAGCTCATGACCATAGGTGAGGGTAGGAACGTAGATCGACCAGTAAATAGAGAGCTTCGCCTTATGGCTCAGCTCTTTCTTCACCACAACAGATCGGTATATCGACCGCATCACTGCAGAAGATACACCAATCCGTCTGTCGATCTCCCGCTCCATCCTTCCCTCACTCGTAAACGAGACCCCAAGATAGGTCACCACAGGTCACCACGAGGGACACAGTCTTCTCCAAATCCACAAAACACATGTGAACTGGTTGGGCAAACTCCCAGGAACCCTCCAGCAACCTGGCGAGGGTATAGAGATGGTCCAGTGTTCCACGACCGGGACGAAACCCGCATTGTTCCTCCTGAATCCGAGGTTCGACTATCGGCCGAATTCTCCTCTCCAATACCCTGGCATAGACTTTTCCGGGAAGGCTGATGAGTGTGATCCCCCTATAGTTGGAACACACCCTCCGGTCCCCCTTCTTAAACAGAGGGACCACCACCCCAGTCTGCCAGTCCAGAGGCACTGTCCCCAACCTCCATGCAATGTTGCAGAGGCGTGTCAACCAAGACAGCCAAACAACATCCAGAGACTTGAGGTACTCAGGGCGGATCTCATCCACCCCCCGGGGCCTTGCCACTGAGGAGCTTCTCAACTACCTCAGTGACCTCAGCTTGGGGAATCGACGAGTCCACAACTGAGCCCCCGCCCTCTGCTGCCTCAGTGGAAGAAATGTCATTGGGGTTGAGGAGAACCTCAAAGTATTCCTTCCACCGTCCGAGGATGTCCCCAGTTGAAGTCAGCAGATTCCCACTCCCATTGTAAACAGTGTGAGCGGGGCACTGCTTCCCCCTCCTGAGGCGCCGGACGGTTTGCCAGAATTTCTTCGAGGCCAGCCGATAGTCCTTCTCCATGGCCTCACCAAACTCCTCCCAGACCCGAGTTTTTGCCTCCGTAACCACCCGGGCTGAAGCTCGCTTGGCCTTTCGGTACCTATCAGCTGCCTCCGGAGTCCCCCGAGCCAACCAGGCTCGATAGGACTCCTTCTTCAGCTTGACGGCATCCCTTACTTCCGGGGTCCACCACCGGGTCCGGCGAATGCCACCACGACAGGCACCGGAGACCTTACGGCCACAGCTCCGAGCGGCCGCGTCGACAATGGAGGTTGAGAACACGGTCCACTCGGACTCAATGTCCCCAACCTCCCTCGGGATCTGATTGAAGCTCTGCCGGAGGTGGGAGTTGAAGATCTCTCTGACCGGAGGCTCTGTCAAACGTTCCCAGCAGACCCTCACAGTACGTTTGGGTCTGCCAAGTCTGTCCAACTTCCTCCCCCGCCATCGGATCCAACTCACCACCAGGTGGTGATCAGTTGACAGCTCCGCCCCTCTCTTTACCCGAGTGTCCAAGACATACGGCCGGAGGTCAGATGAAACGACCACAAAGTCGGTCATCGACTTCCGACCTAGGGTGTCCTGGTGCCATGTGTACTGATGGACACCCTTATGCTTGATCATGGTGTTCGTTATGGACAAACTGTGACTAGCACAGAAGTCCAATAACAGAACACCACTCGGGTTCAGGTCGGGGGGGCCGTTCCTCCCAATCACGCCCCTCCAGGTGTCACCGTCACTGCCCACGTGAGCATTGAAGTCCCCCAGTAGAACGACGGAGTCCCCGGTCGGAGCACTTTCCAGCACCCCTTCCAGACACGCCATGAAGGTCGGGTACTCTACACTGCCATTTGGCCCATAAGCACAAATAACCATGAGAGACCTATCCCTGACCCGAAGGCGCAGGGAAACGTCCCTCTCGTTCACCGGGGTGAACTCCAACACATGGTTGCTGAGCTGGGGGGCTATGAGCAAGCCCACACCAGCCCACCGCCTCTCACCATGGGCAACTCCAGAGTAGTAGAGAGTCAAGCCTCTCTCAAGGAGTTGGATTCCAGAGTCCAAGCTGTGTGTGGAGGTGAGCCCAACTATATCTAGTCGGTATCTCTCAACCTCCCGCACCAGCTCAGGCTCCTTCCCCCCCAGCGAGGTGACATTCCATGTCCCTAGTGCCAGATTCTGTGTCTGGAGATTGGGTCGCCGAGGCCCCCGCCTTCGACTGCCACCCAATCCACATTGCACCGGCCCCTTACGGTTTCTCCTGCAGGTGGTAGGCCCACAGGAGATCGGCCCCACGTCGCTCTTTCGGGCTGAGCCCGGCCGGGCCCCGTGGGGCAAGACCCGGCCACCAGGTGCTCGCATGCGAGCCCCAACCCCGGGCCTGGCTCCAGGGCAGGGCCCCGGTTGCGCCTTACCGGGCGACGTCACAGACCTTGATTTTAATTTACTCATAAGGGTTTTTTGAACCGCTCTTTGCCTGGCCTGTCACCCAGGACCTGTTTGCCTTGGGAGACCCTACCAGGGGCAAAAAGCCCCAGACAACATAGCTCCTAGGATCATTCAGGCACGCAAACCCCTCCACCATAATAAGGTGGCGGTTCAAGGAGGGGTATAAGGAATTGGTACTTTACAATATCGAAGGCCTTATAAAAATCGAGGAATAAGATAATTGCATCAGACTTGATTTCATCTCTGTAATCAATAAGATCCAGAACAAGTCGAGTATTACAACTAATATGACGACCTTTCATAAATCCAATCTGTTTTTCATTAATGATATAATGTAAATGCTGTTGTGTTAAATTGATTGTATTAATATCTGCAGCCAGTGGAATGATGGAATTTGCGTCATTACATCATTGTGAATGACGTCATTACGTCAGGACGTAAAAGAACTGGTGAACTGGATTTTTGAACTGGTTCATTAAATCGAACTGTCCGAAAGAACTGGTTCGTGGAAAAGAACCGAACTTCCCACCACTAGTCATTTGGGTAATCAATGCGGTCATCTTTATCCTAATCCTTTACCTCTAAAGGTGGGTTTTTAGAAACATTTAAGCAATGAAAAGTGTTTAAGAGAGCTTATGACTAAAGCTTGGAACTACATTGGCTCCTCAAACTGTCAGTCAAACCTAATAACTCTGCCCCGCCTCTATCGGAATAAAGTGCTGCATGCAGTTTGGAGATCTCAAATGTAGGTTAAGATCCGAGAATAAAATATCTTAATGCAGTTTCTAAAATTCTCCTCAAACCCAAAATCTCTCAGAACATTCTGCATATAACTGAACTGTACTATTGTAATGATACACACACCACGGGCTAGGGTAAGCAAAACCAAAGTGATGTTTATTGAAGTCCGTGAGCAGATGTATCGTAACAAAACTGTACGAAGCACTACTAAGTTGCAGCACACACACGCACACACACACACGCTGGGATGAACACAGAGGAAGGAGAGACAGAATCCTAGACAGGAGTTGGTAGATGCGGGAGAATAATCCTGCACTAAGGCTGCAAGTTGATGCTTTAAGATGTTGTACTGTTTCTTCCAGGGTTTTTATATCAATTATGTCAAATTCAATTATGTCAAATTCTGAGAAAATGACGAATTTTTGAGGTTGTTGTAGTGAGGTCTGACTGACCACATTACAATATGAGGCCGTATTGATTGCCATTCTGATATTACTGATTTTCTCAGAGAAAAAGGTTGCAAACTCATTGCATTTGTTGTCAGAGAGCATTTCCCTAGGAACTTGATTTGGGGGGTTTGTTAGTGTCTCTACAGTAGCAAAAAGAGTGTGAGGGTTGTTTATGTTGTTATTTATAATGTTTGAGAAGAAGATCTGTCTAGCTGTGCCTAGTTCTACATTGAAAGCACGAAGACTGTCCTTATAGATGCTATAATGTACTTCGAGTTTTGTTTTCCGCCACATACGTTCAGCTTTTCTGCATGTTCTTTTCATGCTCTGTACCGCTGTTGTGTTTCTCCAAGGTGCTTTACGTCTGCCAGTGATCATCCTGACCGTTACTGGAGCTATACCATCAATAACATCTTTAACTTTTAAGTTAAAATTTTCAAGGAGAACATCAAAAGAGTCTGCTGATATGTTTGGCAACATTGATATAGCATTCATAAATACCTCACTGGTGTCTTCATTTATGAACCTTTTTTGACATAGACAGCATCAGTGGCAGGACAGATCAATAAATCAAAGTAAACACAGAAATGGTCAGATAGCGCTTCATCCTTGATAACAGTGGATGGAATGTTTAGACCCTTGCTAATGAGCAGATCAAGAGTGTGTCCCCTATTGTGTTTAGGACCTTGCATGTGCTGGGTCAGATCAAAAGTGTTTAAAACATTTAAAAGTTCAATTGCAGTATTGTTTTCTGCATTGTCTACATGAATGTTGAAATTTCCAGCAATAATAAAATAATCAAATTCAGAGGAGATTGTTGATAAAAGTTCTGTGAATTCATCAACAAAAGTTGGGGTGTATTTGGGAGGCCTATAAATAATTGTAAACAGAATGTGTGGTGTACCTTTTAGAGCAATACACAAATATTCAAAAGACTGGTAATCACCAAGTAATACTTGCTTGCATTGAAAGGCATCTTTGAATAAAGCAGCTATTCCTCCACCTCTTTTAACAGCTCTACAAACACTTATAAAAGTAAAATTGGGTGGGGCTGATTCATTGAGGACTGTAGTGCTGCAGCTGTCATCTAACCAGGTTTCATTTAGAAACACGAAGTCCAGGTTGTTAGTGGTGATAAGATCATTAACTAAAAATGATTTGTTCTTTAATGAACGGATGTTCAGAAGTGCTAATTTAACAGTAACTGGTTTTGGCCCTGTATCCATCTCAGAATGACGTCTTAAAGGCAGTAGATTAGATAGAGTTGTCGTGCGGCTGGAGAGGGCCTTCGTCTTTCTATCACATATCAGGACAGAGATAGCTAAAGGGACATTAGGGACAGAGATAGCTAAAGGGAAAGCTAAAGGGACATTGGGGACAGAGATAGCTAAAGGGAAAGCTAAAGGGACATTGGGCTCTCACTTGTTCTGAAAACATTTCTGATTGTTACTGCTGTCATAGCGGGGACCCAACACATATCAGTTACCAGTGCTGTTTGCAGATGAGGGCTGGTGTGATCCCTGACGTTGAGGCAAAGGTCGGAGTGCCCTCTCAGATGGAGGGGGAGGGCAGGCTGGGCCAGGAGGCTTTGGTGGTTGTGGAGCCCACCGTTTCTTGGTTGGTATTTGGGGACTCGCAGCAATAGAGTGGGAAAGCTTAGTTCCAGCAGATACCAGTTTCTCCATTTTCTCTGAAAAGCACAGAAGTGGTGATGTTGAAGAGAGGGAGACAGAGTGTGATGACATCAGCTGTGATTCTTGTGTTGCTGGAGGCTCGGGTGTGTTATCTTGTTTTTCCTGGTTGTTATCCACAGAAACGTCCTTGGGTGTTGATTCACCATCCAGCTGTAGTGAGTTCTGTGGGCAGGGCTCAGCCTGAGCTGTGTCTGTGAACAGTAGTTGTTGTGGCTGCGGAGTTTTATCCTTGTCAACTGAATGTCCATCCAAGTGTTGGTGTGAAATCCTGAATGGACTGGCACACTCAGCTGATGAATGATGAAGGAAGAAAAAGATATTGTCTTTAAGCAACCTAGCACCTAGTTTGTTTGGGTGGATACCATCTCTGTTAAAAAGTTGCCTTTGACTCCAGAAGATATTAAAATTTCAGTGTAATTCAGTCCTCTCATGGTGCAGGTTTTTTGCAGCCATGAATTTAAACTTAGTAGCCGAGAAAACATATTTGTTCCTCTGGCTGAGAGAGGTCCACTGCTGAATGATTGAACTTTCAGTCTTGCAAGTGTTTCATAAAGTTTATTATAAAGATAACAAAGGGAAATGTATGGTGTAGAAATAAATTATGAGGGCAGAAATGGTTTTAGTAAATGTACATGACCCAACAGATGAAAAAGAAAAGAAAGAATCCTTTAAGAAGTATTTTAAAGATGTATAAAGAAACAATAATGATGGAGGACTTTAACAGAGTTTTCAGTAAACTCTATATGGCAGATGGGATGGTTTTTAAATCAGATACAGAAAGTAAAGAACTAAAGGATCCAATGAGTGAAAACAATGTGATAAACGTGTGGAGAGAGAGAAAAACAGAGGAAGAAACTAATTTTCGAGAAGGAATGTAGTGATGTATGCAGGACAAGAATTGACTTTCTGTTATTTATAAGAAATGAAGAAAACTTTATAGACAAAATCAGAAATGAAGAAACAAGTTTGAGTATCATAAGTTTTTGTTTTTTACTCTGGATTGTAAAATATATTAAAGTGTGAAGTTGTAGCTGAGAGGATAAAAGGATGTGATCAGTCACAGTTATTGTTATGGATCTTCTACATCTGAATATGAATGATTCGGCTCCCAAACTGCTGGAAATGTGGGACGTGTTCTAACGCTTCACCACCATAACTGCTTTATCCTGGAAAAAAGGTCTGAGGAGAGACTCCTGTCATACACCAGACCTGGTGAGTGTATCATCATTAATGCTGAAAAACACAACAGGACAGAATTACAGACAAATTTAAACACATTGCTTATGAACAACAGAAGCATAAATACACACATTAGATGTGACATTTTACAGCTCACAGTGAATATTACTCAATATCATACAGTAAAGAGACAATAAGTCAGTAACTCACAGTAGTCTCTCCAGTTTACAATGTGGATCCTTCAGTAGATCAGAGAGCAGCTTCACTCCTGATTCTCCTGGTTTATTACGGTTCAGATTCAGTTCACTCAGGTGTGATGAGGAGTTTGACCTCAGAGCTGAAGCCAGAGCAGCACAACCTTCATCTGTAATACTGCAGTTAATCATCCTGCAAGAAAGAAAACCTTCTCAGACTTAATACACTCAGTTTTAGTATTGAAAACATGAACTACACAAAATCTTTATATACAGTACATTTACTCTCCATCTCACACACACACAACAATGACAATATATCAGATCACTACAATTACAGTTACCAGAGAGGAGAACTGGATGTTGTAGTGTTTATTAAAACTCTGTGTGTGTGTGTGTGTGTGTGTGTGTGTGTGTGTGTGTGTGTGTGTGTGTGTGTGTGTGTGTGTGTGTGTGTGTGTGAGAGAGAGAGAGAGAGAGAGAGAGTGTGTGTGTGTGTGTGAGAGAGAAAGAGTATGTGTGTGTGTGTGTGTGTCTGTGTGTGTGTGAGAGAGTGTGTCTGTGTGTGTGTGTGTTTGTGTGTGTGTTTGTGTGAGAGAGAGTGTGTGTGTGTGTGTGTGTGTGTGTGTGTGTGTGTGTGTGTGTGTGTGTGTGTGTGTGTGTGTGTGTGTGTGAGAGAGAGAGAGAGAGAGTGTGTGTGTGTGTGTGTGTGTGTGTGTGTGTGTGTGTGTGTGTGTGTGTGTGTGTGTGTGTGTGTGTGTGTGTGTGTGTGTGTGTGTGTGTGTACCTCAGTTTCTCCAGTGTACAGTCTGGATCCTTCAGTCCATCAGAGAGCAGCTTCACTCCTGAATCCAGCAGTTTATTGTCACTCAGGTCCAGTTCTCTCAGACTGGAGGAGTTTGAGCTGAGAACTGAGGACAGAACTCTACAGCTTTCCTCTGTCAGATTACACCCCCACAGACTGGAAGAGAAATGATGAAGTGTTTGATTTATTTGTCTGATAGTGAATTGAGGTGTTTCCATCAGTGAGAATTAAAGTGTCCACCTGAACACAAGGTTCTAATATCAGGATAAAAATATAACATGAACATCTGTGTACAGATGTGACAAGTAAGAATGTGTATCACAGAGAAAAGGATTCCGCGATTTCTCACCACATCACATTCTCTAGCGCTGAAAACACGACCAATAGAGTTCAGTCGTGTGTAATTCTCTGTCACGTATACTGAAGCCAGTAACATGCTTGGTCTCTTTAATTCTCTCAACTTTCACATTATATACTTTAGTCATATATAAATCTTTGTGTACTCCTGTGCAGACGTTATTCTGTACATCTAAAACCATGACCATTACATACATATATATATATTCAGTACTCCCTGTTACAATATTTATATACTTCAAACTTTCACAAATGGGGTTTAAATAGTCTGTGTACGTTTTACTCATTTGATGTCCTATTTATGGCCGTAGTAAGTTATGAGGACACAGAGATCCAGACCTCTGTCATTTTTAATTATTAAATGGTCAATAATAAACTCCCAAAAACAAAAAAAATGTTGAAATGCCAGGTGACGAGAGAGAGAGAGAGAGAGAGAGAGAGAGAGAGAGAGAGAGAGAGAGAGAGAGAGAGAGAGAGAGAGAATTATGAAGTTATTTAAAAAAACGATGCCATGTGAATTTATTTAGAGGATAATTAATGCTTCATGTTGTAACCTCTCACATTCTAAGCTCCTATTCAGTCTGTTATAAAACTTTACAAAATGGAACAATTTTAATTTTATTAAACTCAATAAGCCTTTATTTAATAAATATTATCAAAAAATTGCTGTACTGATGTTTACTAACTTATAGCTTTAATCATGTGAGAAATCTCTGCACTAGTTTATTGGATAAAATAATGAAATATATTCCTCGTCGTGCATAAAACAGTGACTGCATGAAACTGTAGCACAAACAGTGTCCCGGTGGTGTGAGGTGTTGAGTGTGTACTACTGTATGTGCAGCTTTGTCACCAGAGACCTGGGTTCATTCTCAATAAGTTATCATCCTTTTAATATTGTTTATAAATTTACACTCTGTTAGAAGTACAAAATGTTTAATACACAACAATACTGAGGTACAAATAATATCTGCTACTATTTATAAGTACCAATAGCTTATAACTATTTACACTTAATATTGCCAATAAATGCTATAAATCATTAAACTTTAATAAATATAAGGAATATATTACAAACGGTTAACAAATGGTAAACTTATGCCACAGTATCAAGCCCTGTTTACAGGTATAAGTTTACCATCAAAAGTCCGTGCTGACTGAAACAAAATAAAAGGGAGATACATTTCCACAAACACGTATCAAATAGATTACATTTCGTAACCTATGTGACGAACTGCCGTGAGACTTGGTTAGTCACTGGGATGAATGGACATGAGCAGCTCTAGTTCTGGACTGAGTTGGAGCTTTGGCGAAAACAGCATCATATAATACCAAGTCAGAGCTTTTTATCTCTTAATGATCTTCCTAATGTTCTATTTTCTGCTTGATTTTTCATGTCTAATGACTTTAATATTGTGCGGGCTGCTGTTATCTAACACATTTTATCATATTTAATATGTGTATGTATGTGTGTGTGTATATATATATGTTCTATTGCAAAGATTTGTGTTTAAAAAGTTCTATACAAATAAAGATGTGATGATTAGAATGATTTCTCAAAGTTTAAACACATCATTTAACTTCAACAATTTAACTGTCATTATTGTCTTCTCTTATGGAACACACTTTAGCCCCAGGATTAAAAAAAATAATGTGTTAGATACAATCACAATACAAAAGAAGTTAGCACCTAATTCACCTCTGTAACTCATTTATAAAACTCAACTTAAGCTGAATACAAGACCATATTCAATACAATAAAGAAAATCCACCTCCACTCTTTCCAGTATGGTGCAATTCAGTATTTTGTTCCCAGTCCAATAAGAGCACAAGTGATATCAGACCTCAGAGTCTGTAAACCTTTAGCCCAATGTGTAATATTTTATCAGTACTTAATGATGAACAGAGAACAAAACCAGTCTGTTATTAACATTGTACAACAAAAATATAGATTAACTACAGCTGCTTATAAATACAAACACAGTCCACAGCTTAAAATCTCCAAAATCCACAGACAGGTTCGAAAGAACGAAACCTGACGTCTATTCAACAGTAATGGTGATAAACCTGACCGACCATCACGTGCAACCGTCTTTGTGTTCACCGTCTGTTTTTACCACATTCACCATCTTCTGATGCAGTGAACCAGACAAAAAACTGTGTCTATAATTCAGATTCTATACAACAGATGAACAAAAATCACGATCCAACAACAAGAATGTGATCGGTCGTTAACAGTTTGGTGTCTTTGCCCAACAGCTTGCCGGACACCACCAGCAGCTAATGCGACTCACCTCGTTCACCGGAGAGCTTGCTGCAACCCTACAGGGCCTACGTGTGGTCACCATGACACCGAATCCTGGCCCGCCGACGGCTCTTCCTCCCATCGCTTCGCCAACCGGCCATCTCCAGCCCCCGGTTCGTGTTCCCAGAGAAGTTCAACGGGGACCCCGGTAAGTGCCGGGGGTTCCTGATGCAATGCTCGCTCTTTGTAGCGCAGCAGCCGGCATTGTACCCGACCGCCGCCAGCCGCATAGCCTTCGCATGCAGCCTCCTCACCGGGAAAGCGCTGGAATGGGCCACCGCTGTATGGGGAGAGGACGGCTCCGCCTTCCCCACGTTCGACCAATTCCTCGCCCAGTTCCGGACCGTCATCGACCACTTCGCCACAGGGGAGAGCGCAGAGGAGCGCCTATTAGCCATCTCCCAAGGTGACCGCCCGTGTGCAGAGTACGTGCTTGCCTTCCACACGCTCGCAGCGGAAGCTGGCTGGGAGGAGTGCCCCTTGCGATTGCTGTATCGCAAGGGCTTGAATCCGGAACTTCAAGCCGAGCTCGCCTGCTGAGACGAGGGGAGGACCCTGTCAGAGTTTATGGACCTCTCCATCCAGATCGACAACTTAATGCGGACTCTCCGAGCAGCTGTGTACGCCCCCCAAGCTGAAGCCACACACGCGGCCCGTGCATCAGATCCTGAACCGATGCAGCTGGATTACACACGTCTCATGCCTGAGGAACAAGCTCGCCGCTTCCATCTTCAACTCTGCCTGTACTGCGGGGGGGCCTTACACAGACTGGCGGCCTGCCCCACCAGACCTCCCAGCTGAGGGAACCCCTCTGTGAGTTCTAACTCCTTTACTCCCCGACTCCCTCGCTGTGCCCAAGTTCAAGTGCAATCAGTATACAGGGGAAGTGGATTAGTCTACCTGCTCTCATTGATTCCGGAGCCGCGGGGAAATTTATGTCGGGAGAATTCTCTCATGCTCACGAAGTGCCAGTAACTCCATGTGTTTTCCCTTTGGCAGTGGAGGCGATAGCCGGCCGGCCGATAGGTGAGGGCCGCATCACCCATATCACAGAGGACCTCCAGCTGCAGGTGGGTCCTCCCCACCAAGAACTCATTCAGTTCCACATCATCCGCTCTCCGCGTCACACCCTCATCCTGGGCCTCCCCTGGCTGCGGCTGCTTTACCCCGTCATTTCCTGGAAGGACCTGTGCATCTCAAGCTGGGATAAGACATACAGCAAACATCAGCAGCTCACCACAGGGCCTCCACCTCCCAACACCACGATCACGGTGTGCGCCGCCTCCAACGTCCCTGAACTCCCCGCAGAATACCAGGATTTCACGGAGGCCTTCAGCAAGACAGAAGCCACCGAGCTGCTGCCACACCGACCCAGCGACTGTGCCATAGAGCTCCTTCCCAGCACCACACCTCCTAGAAAGAGGATCTTTCCCCTGTCACAACCTGAGACCGCGGCCATGAAAGAGTACATCGAGGAGGAGCTCCAGAAGGGGTTCATCCGACCCTCCATTTCTGCAGCATCATCCAGGTTCTTCTTTGTAAAGAAAAAGGACGGAGGCCTCCATCCTTGCATTGATTACCGAGCCCTGAACAACATAACCGTCAAGTTCCGGTATCCTCTTCCGCTCGTGCCGTCTGCCTTGAAACAACTCAGTCGGGCTCGATATTTCACCTGCGCTGCGCGTACAACCTCATCCGGATCTGAGAGGGAGACAAGTGGAAGACTTCTCAACCCAGTCGGGCCACTACGAATATTTGGTCGGCATGTTCGGCCTTTCGAACAGTCCGGCCGTATTCCAGTCATTTATTAATGATGTGTTCCGTGATGACCGATGGGTAATTGTATACATAGAAGTCATCCTGATTTACTCCGAAACCCTGGACGAGCACATCCAACACGTGCGAGCCATACTCAGACGCCTAATCCAGCACCGCCTGTACGCCAAGGCGGAAAAGTGTGAATTTCACTGAAACTCAACGACTTTCCTAGTCTACGTCATCTCAGCCGAAGGGGTTGCGATGGATGACCCCAAAGTGCGTGCAGTGCTGCAATGGCCCCGACCGCAGAGCGTTAGAGAGCTGCAGCGCTTCCTGGGCTTCATCCAAGGGTTTAGCACGATCGCCGCACCACTTACTGCTATGACCAAGAGGGCGTCAACTCTGCTCAACTGGTCCCCTGAAGCCACGACAGCATTCAGCCGCTTGAAAGAAAGTTTTACCTCGGCCCGCCATCCTCCACCATCCTCCACGGACCGCCCGTTTATAGTGGAGGTGGACGCCTCCATCACCGGAATTGGAGCCGTATTGTCTCAACGCCAGGCGGCTGCCAACAAGATGATACTCGGTGATGTGCCGACCTGGAACTAAGAACGCCAAAGCCGATGCGCTGTCCCGAATGTTCCGGGAACCCGGCACGGACATGCCCCCCGAGCCCATCATTCCTGAGACCCACATCCTCACACCCATCCAGTGTGACCGAGATCACCCAGACCAACGCACAGACACCACCGTCAGCCGAGTGTCCGCCCTCAAAAATCTACATGCCAGAGATTCTACGCGACAGCCTCCTGGAGCTCCTGCACTCCACACCTAGCTCCGGTCACCCCGGCATTGCAGGGACAACGCACCTCACACAAAATCAGTTCTGGTGGCCGTCTCTGTCTGCGGACGCACAAGCATTTGTCCACGCCTGCGCCGTCTGCAACACTTCTTGCCAGCTCACCGCGGGTCTCCTGATGCCATTACCCACACCACAACGGCCCTGGTCGCACATCGTACTGGACTTAGTCACTGATCTTCCCCGCTCAGATAACTGCACAGTCATCCTCACAGTAATAGTCAGATTTTCCAAGGCCTGCCATCTAATTCGCCTGCCTTTCAAAACTGCTGAGGCTTTCATAAAAACTACTATAAAAGCCTCATACTGCTGAGGCTGTGTAATCATGTCTTCCAGTACTACAGGCTGACATCGTCTCCGATCGCGGCCCCCAGATCACCTCGCATGTCTGGTCGGCGTGCTTCAAGAAGCTCAGCGTCAACGTCAGCCTCACTTCGAGGTACCATCTGCAGGCCAACGGGCAGACGTAACGGATAAATCAAGAACTCATCCGCTTCCTCCACTCATATTGTCACAGCAATCAGGCCGACTGGAGCAAGTACTTATTATGGGCCGAATATGCGCAAAATTCCCCCATCAAACCCAACACTGGTCTGACTCCGTTTCAATGCGTCCTGGGCTTCCAACCTCCCTGGTGTTCCCATGGTCTGACACGCCCTCCGAGCTGCCGGCTGACAACGACTGGTTTCGCCGAAGTGAGGAGATGTGGAGCGCAGCAAGCTGTCAGGCATCGCCGAGAGCATCCCTACTACCAACCTGGTCAGTGGGTCTGGCTATCTACCCGTGACCTCCGCCTCCATTTGCCCTGCCGTAAGCTCAGCCCCCGATAGGTGGGGCCATTCCGGATCGCCAAACAGATTAACCCGGTCTATTACCGCCTGGCACTCCCGCTGACGTACCGCATCTCTCCGACTTTCCACGCCTCTCTGCTGAAGCCAGCTGAGGGACCTGTGAGTCAACCAGGGGGCTCCACCGATCCACCGGTGCCTCTCCTAGTTGGCGACAAGAAGGCATACCAGGTCTGCGAGCTACTAGATTCCAGACACAGAGGTACCTGGCCGATTGGGAGGGGTACGGACCGGAAGAATGTACCTGGGTGAAGGCAGGGTACATCCTGGACCCCTCACTCGCTTGGGGGAGCTCTGTCACGGTCGGCACACCTGCTTCGCCTTCCAACCGGCAACACAGAGAAGCCTCGGCGGAATATTAGGCACTTCCAGACTGCTATTCCCATAAAGCCCCACGCCGAACTAATTACGCCACCAGCTGTTTCCCATTTCCCACGCTATGAAGACTGAACTTGAACTTTCCCCCAGTGCAAAGTCTCGACTAGCGTTTGTTGTCATTCTGAGCGTTTTCCTGTTGTTATTCTGTTTTCCGGTTTTGACTCTGTTTTGGTATTCTGATTCTCTGATTCTCTGTTTGCTGCCTGCCCTGACCTTCTGCCTGCCTTCTTGTTTATGATTTTGTGCCTGCCTTTCGATATCGCCTTGCCATGTTTTGACTCTGCCTGTCTGTATTTGATCTGTCTAATAAACTCACGCTGCACATGGATCACCAGCCGTATGACCCCTCCTTACAAATACATTTATAAAAATAATATAAAAATACTTACTCAGCTTTTCTGGAGGCTTTGACCACTGGCAGCAGCCTCAGAAGACATTCATGTGATGGATCATATTTCCTCAAATTGAACACATCCAGCTTCTGTCCTGAGGTCAGTAACACAAACACCAGAGCTGACCACTGAGCTGGAGAGAGTCTGGTGTCACTGAGACGACTATAATAATCTCTGTTCAGGTAAGTTTGTACTTCCTGCACTAGAGAATGATCATTCAGTTCATTCAGACAGTGGAACAGGTTGATGGATTTCTCTGGAGATGGATTCTCCCTGATCTTCTCCTTGATGTACTCCACTGTTTCCTGTTTGCTGTCAGAACTGTTTCCTGTCTCTGGCATTAAGCCGTGTAAGAGAGTCTGATTGGACTCCAGTGAGAGACCCAGAAGGAAGCGGAGGAACAGGTCCAGGTGTCCATTCTCACTCTGTAAGGCCTTGTCCACTGAACACCTGAGGAGATCAGACATGTTTGACTTCCTGAAAAGATCAGACATAGAGGTTTGATGTTCTGTTACATTTCTGCTGATGAAGGAGAGAAACGTGTATAAAGCAGCCAGAAACTCCTGAACACTCAGATGAACGAAGCTGAACACCTTCCCCAGGTGAAGACCAAACTCCTCTCTGAAGATCTGGGTACACACTCCTGAGTACACTGACACTTCTCTGACATCAATGCCACACTCTCTCAGGTCTTCCTCATAGAAGATCAGGTTTCCTTTCTCCAGCTGGTGGAAAGCCAGTTTTCCCAGTGCCATGATACTCTCTCTGGTCTGCTGAGGATCAGGGTCACATTTCTGATGGTACTTTTGGTCCTTGTGTTTGATCTGAAAGATCAGGAAGTGTGTGAACATTTGAGTCAGAGTCTTGGGGATCTCTCCACTCTCTGCTTCACCCAACATTCTCTCTAGAACAGTGGCTGAGATCCAGCAGAAGACTGGGATGTGGCACATGATGTAGAGGCTTCTTGAAGACTTCAGGTGTGTGATGATTTTATTGGTCAAGCTCTGATCACTGATCCTCTTCCTGAAGTACTCCTCTTTCTGAGGATCACTGAAGCCTCGTACCTCTGTTACCTGGTCTACACACTCAGGAGGGATCTGATTGGCTGCTCCTGGTCTTGTGGTTATCCAGAGGAGAGCAGAGGGAAGCAGATTCCCCTTGATGAGGTTTGTCAGCAGCACATCCAATGAGGCTGACTCTGTCACATCACACAATATCTCATTCTTCTGGAAATTTAGAGGAAGTCGACACTCATCCAGACCATCAAAGATCAACACCACTTTGTAGGAGTCACAGTCTATGGATTCTAGTTTTCTTATTTCTGGTAAAAAATGATGAAGAAGTTTCATCAGACTGAGATTTTCCTGCTTCATCAGATTCAGCTCTCTAAAGGGAAGTGGAAACATGAAGGTGACGTCCTGATTTGCTTTTCCTTCAGCCCAGTCCAGGATGAACTTCTGAACAGAGACTGTTTTTCCAATTCCAGCAACTCCTTTAGTCAGCACAGTTCTGATGGACTTGTCTTTAAAGAGATCATTACACTTGATGGGTGTCTCCTGTGTTGCTGGTCTCCTGGACACTGTCTCAATCTGTCTCACCTCATGTTCATTATTGATGTCTCCACTCCAACCCTCTGTGATGTACAGCTCAGTGTAGATCTCATTCAGAAGTGCTGAGCTTCCAGGCTGTGAGATTCCTTCATTAATTCTTTTAAACTTCTCTCTCTGATTGGACTTTGGTTGAGACACAGAGGCGAGTTCTAATAAACAAAGTAATAACATGTTTTAATGTAAAATCACTGAGCTCAATATAAAATGTAAATTTATTTCAGTTCCTGCTGTTCGTTCCTGATTGATGTACTAAATATTACTGAAGGATCATGACCATTGTACAGAGTAACCACAAGCTGGACCATGAACAGAACAGAAAAGCAGCAGATTTACATGATACTAAAATTACATTTAAAACTAAAAGTGTTCATATCTAAAACTATTTCCTCTCTCTAAAGTGAAGCTGATGGAATAAAGTCATGACTCAGAGCTCTTACTGTTGTGCAGTGTGTTAGCGAGATCTGTGTGGTTCATGTTCTTCAGGACGTGCAGTGTTATCTTCAGCGCTCCCTCTCTGACACTGTGCAGATCCTCCTCATCCTCCACCTCCCTCTCAGTGCATGCTGGGTAATCTGGAGTCAGGAGCTTCCTAAACCTCTTCAGCTCATTCTTTATCAGAGTGATGACTTTGTGTTCCAGCTCCTGGTTAGAAACACACAGGAACAGATCTAAATATTATCATATTACAATGAGAGAGGCTTTAATTTTAGAAAAAGAATTAGACGTCTCTTTTTATTATTACATTTAAACTTAGAACTGAAATTCTGATTACCCATAATGCTGCTGCACATCAAGACATTACATGGGATCACACACACACACACACACACACACACACACACACACACACACACACACACACAAACCTTGAATATGGATTTCAACTGATTTTTGCTGATGTTTGATTTCTTCTTCTGTGGTCTGTGAACAAACAAAACCCATCATGTGATATGGACGTATTGGATGTATATGGATGTATTCATAGCTGCACAAATCACACACTAATAAATACAGACACAGATATTTAACACTATCCTCTTAACACAATACACTGATTTCAGGATTTCCTAACTGACACCAACATGTTTAGAAACAAATGTCTGAATAAATGAATAAAATGTTTATATTGTCATTAATGTCCCAGGTGTAAATGTTCTTCTGTAGCACCACAGACCCTCCAGCTCAGGGACTGCAGACTGAACTGAACTCTTAAAGCACTTTTCCTCATTGCCAGTCCGAGAGCTGCAGCACTGCACAGTTTAGTGTTTTACTGCTTCAACACCTGATAAAGCTCATGAAGGGATTCATAATGAGACAAGTGAGTGTGATCAGGTGGAACACAGCTGTAAAACACCTCACTATACTGACCTCACATCAGTACAACTGTCTCTGTCTCTGAATTTATTTGGAAGATCCATTGACTGGTCACTCTTCATAGACACACAGCTGGGTTGTGGTGAGTCTGATCTCTTTCTCTTCATCATTCTAGAATTACAACAGAAACATCAGCAATAATTAATACTCAAAGCAAAGTTGACTTCCTGTGTTAACTAGTGAGTGTTTAGAGATACAGATGTGTTCCCATGAGACGGTGTGTATTTGTTGCTGGTGAATGTAAAAGTAAGTCACCTCTTGTATTTTTTTAAGTCCAGTTTTCTAGACCCACTCATGTTGGAGGTCATGTCTCCTTATCCAGATTACAGCAGGACACACGTTTACGTCACTCCGACATTGGTGTGTTAAATTAAACCCTGAATCAGCACAGAGTTCACTTACAGGAAATAGTCACGCTATCAAGTTATAAAACAACCTGTGTACATTAAAGCTTCAGTACAAACCCACAAAACTCTTCTGTATCTAGTGTCACTTCAGTGTGTTTATATATTAGAGCTTTAGATACTCACTGTGTTTTCACTCGTCACAAAATGGAACTGCTGACTTTCACTTACATTACAGTTTATACTGCAGAGGGGGGAAGGGCAGAGACGCACGCACGCGCATGCACACACACACACACACACACACACACTCGCGCTCTTTTACAAGATGTGGTGCTGGTTTGTTTGTATATCATTGATGGATTGACTGCTCAAAACAAATCAGTAAAAATATATACTGTATATTTGTACTAAAACATGAATTTTGCAGTTTGCTCTTTTTAAGGCCAGTGATCAAGATGTGAAGACAAGTGAAAGTGCTATATATTTAAATATTATACAATGAAATGTGCAGTTTTACTGTATTGGGGTCATAAAACCACTCAGGCTATCACAAATTGATGTGTTAACATTTTATTGTATAATATTTAAATATATAGCACTTTCGCTGGTCTTCACACCGTTTGCCTCACGCAGGCCAACACATCTCCTTCACATAGAGTTGATCAGGTTGTTGATTGTGGCCTGTGGAATGTTGGTCCACTCCTCTTCAATGGCTGTGTGAAGTTGCTGGATATTGGCAGGAACGCTGTTCACTGTACACGCTGTGGTATACGCCGATCCAGAGCATCCCAAACATCTATTGTGTATTCGGCACATTCAGAATGTTCCAACCTTCAACAGAGGTCACTGTTACAAACCCTTTTTGTATTTGTCTAGGGGTCAAGGGTGCAACATTAAAACATTGAACGTGTACTGGAAATAAGTAATAATTGGAAACCACCAAGTCCACATTAGTGTCTTTTATTCAGGTGAACCATCACCAACTAATCCAAACATTATATACATAAATTTACAAACTATATACAGTCGAGAACAAAACCCAAAATAATTCACATTAGAACAGGGACAAGAGAAAAGAACAAGACCGTGCCAAATCAATGAAAGAAACAAAAACAATCTTGCTAAACCGGAAACAAAACTTCTAATCGAACTAACTCAACCATCACGATAAACCATACAGTAAACGAAAAGAAAAACCTTCAGCGTGCAAGATGCCCTAAATACACTACTTACTAGAAACAAAAAATACAGGGGTGGCACGTGTCACTAACCTAGTGTTCTATACAAGTAGCAGTGGCTCAGTGTTGCATATGTACATCACGTGATGTCTTACCTGTTCTCTCTCTTTCCCCGTTTAATACTGTCATTTGATATTTGATCAACCAGATAACAGTCGATAAGAAACACCAGAGAGACACGACCTGAATGAGGCATGGAACACTGATACAGCAAAGAACACAGACTTAACCAACAAATTAATACAAGGATGGTACAGGACAAAACAAAAACCACACGAGACAACCACCAGACAACCAAAAGAATGCCGCGTGCCAGAGAACTCCTGCCTCCTGCACAGGTGTGCCTTTTAAATCACATGTAGGGCGCACTCATTGGTGGAGCTGCGCGTTGTCATCACCATGCGTCAGACACAAATTGATGTGTTAAAGCAAAAGTTAGGACAAAAGAGAAAAACAAAAAACAAAAACAAACAATAATATGGGGACGCAACAGTCACATTGCACCTGAAGCACAGGAAACGTAATACATTTAAAACAATAAATCTTTTTAGAAAGGGAACACTTTAACTGAAAATTATATTGCTATAATAAAGAGCAGTTGGAACATCATAGGATAAGTTGACCATTTGCTGAATTACAATATTTCAATTCCAAAGCCCAAGTATACGTTTGATAACATTATTGGTTATTCAAGCCAAACTTACATTAGGTTTCTTTAAGTACTTTAAAAGTATAGATATGAACTGAATGTGTGGGATGAATATGATTCCTTACCATTTCAATGATGCTTTTTTTCAGCATTACCTTCCAACATGAAACACACCATTTATGCTGCCCACTGACTTTAAAAATGACCTCTGTGTATGAAATGTGCTATACAAATAAACTTGCCTTGCCTAAAATCAGCAAATAAAAGTCTCAGATCGTTGGTCATGTTTTACACTTTTATTTTACATCTTCATCCAACAGTGTACCAGTTTATCACAAGATAAACACAGTTACAGCCTGAAAAACAGCACATACAGCTGTTTTATACGCATACACACACACACACACATACACACCCCTTTAGTAGCCATGTGTGAAAAGGAAACTTAGCAGCTTTGCCCAGCTTGTGAATTAAAAAAAAGGTGAGAGAGAGAGAAAGCGAGATAAAGAGAGAGAGAGAGAAAGATAGAGAGAGAGAGAGAGAGAGAGAGAGAGAGATAAAGAGAGAGAGAGAAATAACCCAGGTGATGTTTGAGGTTCACTTCAGACCATCTTCTCGAACACAAACACCATGTAAATACCTACAGCACAAAGAAGAGTTTCAATCAGTAATCTCAGAAACAAATATTTTTCCAAATATTTTTTCATCAAACTCACAAATAACCCAACAAAAAATAGGACAGAGTTCACGACTCGACACTAATAATAATGAAATAATAACGCAGGAGAAAAGGGGCGGGGCTTCCAGGGAGGATAGTTATGATGATATTATGAGAAGGTGCATCGTACTCGATCGTCGTATGTCTGTCAGTACGTCTCTGTCAGTACGTCTCTGTCAGTACGTCTCTGTCAGTACGTCTCTGTCAGTACGTCTCTGTCAGTACGTCTCTGTCAGTACGTCTCTGTCAGTACGTCTCTGTCAGTACGTCTCTGTCACTTGTATCAGGGGAACTAAAGCCTGGACTTTTCCCCTGTTTTAGAGCGAGAACTCTTGCTAGTGTCTCTGCTGATAAGGTGTGAGTCAGCGGGACTGGATTTATGTCACACAACAAACTCACACACTACATTATGTTCTCTTCTGTTTTTACTAAAACCAGTTTAGATAAACTCTATGACGTCGTAGCAGATTTAGGTTTCCATAGTTACCACAGATGTCCCTGATTATCGGTACGAGTCGACTGTTGCACTGTTTTACATCATTACACTGAGTTAATGTAGAGAAACTGATTTTATACGTACTTGTAGCTTCCCACTCCGACCTGGACAGCGTCCCCTGTGAACAGATGAGATGTTAGGCAGGTGCGCACACAAAAATATAAATTTGTGCCAATATTGCAGCTTTCTGATAAACAGTTGTGGTAAACATGGGAAAGACATGCTGCAGGTGTGGTGTTGTGTGCATAATGCTAAAGTGTGTTCCAATTGTGTTTTTTACTGTCGTGTGAGTGTGTGTGTGTGTGTGTGTGTGTGTGTGTATATGGGTTCTGACCAGTGGCAGTGAGACCCCGGTGTTCTTTCTCCTCTCAGCGTGTTCATACTCCTTCACACCATCACACACCAACCTGCCTCTGTCAGCCGGGTATTGCTGTCACACACACACACACACACACAGTGAGCAAGACATACAGACTAACAAAGCAGACACACACACACACACAAACCTCGAGTGCATGCATCCTCTGCATGAGACTTTTGTTCCTCTCGTCTTTTATCTTCTCCTCAAAGAACTGGTGGAAAGTTTTTTTATACACCAGACGCATGTTGTACTTTTTTGCCATTCTGATGAACAGACAATAAAACATTGTTTATAAACATTCTATTGTAGAATTCTACACTAATTACGTGAACTGCTCTGGTTATTTTAATGACAGAGCGTGAGCGCCCCCTGCTGCTCGCTCACTGTATTACACCATCACACGAGGCGATACTGAGCGGTTCGTGTTCCCTGGCTGTTCATGTGGATTTCCTTTTAGTTATTCACTTATTTCAACTGATTTGAGTAAAATGTCGGATCTGCACCACAGAGCCCTCAGTGCCAATACAACTGCTTAAATAATAATAATAATAATATAAATGGAGGTGGTTATATCACAATGATTCTATAAAGTAAATATAAACCCTACTTCAAAGTGGATCACACATCCTCCTCCTCTTTTTCTACTTCCTTCTCAGTGTGTATCATGTGTAAGAAGTATCACAGAGCTACAAGAAAGGCTGTCCAAGACCCTCGTAATCTATACATCATCTCTTCTCTACTCACACCCCCCCTCCGGCTACACCTGCTTCGTCCTCCCAGACTGCGAGAGGGTTATTCCCATCCTGAAGAAACCTGCTCTGGATCCATCAGACATCAGTAACTACAGACCGGTATCACTTCTCTTGTTTCTTTCAAAAATCCTTGAACTTGTTGTCTTTAATCAACTGTCTGTCTATCTCTCACTGAACAACCTCCAAGATCCCAACCAGTCTGGCTTTAAAGCAGCTCATTCCACAGAGACAGTCCTGGTGTCCCACAGGGCTCAGTACTCGGTCCTCTTCTTTTCTCCCTGGTTCCGCACTCTCTTGGTGAAGTTATTTCCGCTATGCTGATGAAACACAACTTATCTTCTCTTTCCCACCCTCAGATATTAGATTGTCTACAAGAGAGAGCAGCTCCCTTTTACCTCAAAGCCCTCATCACTCCTCACACTGCACCTCGCTCCCTCAGAGCCCTGAGGTCCTACCAGCACTGCACCACTGGTCCACCATCTCTCAGGGTAAGATGAGGAATGAACTTCACCTAGATGTCTGAACAGCAGAGTCACCGGCTGTCTGTAAATCACGTGTGATGTCCTGCCTGAAACACTTCAACTAACACTTTTAACGCTTGTGTGTGTTTGTTAAAATAAAATAAACACCCTGAAGATTTAACTTGATGTTTCCTAACTCTGTAACCTAGTGAGCCAGTGTTCATGTGTTCATCCAGACTCTAAAGCACTTTTTGGATAAGAACATCAGGAGGAGACTCACTCCACAAACAGCGGGAAATACACCAGGAACTCGGGCACGTCCACGACTCCCTCCAGGTTGAAGTCATACTGACAGCCGAACAGAGGGTAGTCACCTTTCTTCTGGAACGTCACACGGTACACCTCGTTCCCAAAGCTGTTGGAAGGCGACTGCTCCAGACGTTTTCTGCACACAGAGAGAAGTAGTAGTGAACTAACGCTCTCGCGGTCCTGTAGAGACCACATCAACGGACAGAGACGTCCTATAAGGAAGTGAGGATGAAACCTGTCACTGAACGGAAGACGAGCAAAATTACCGAATTTAAATTTCCACAAATTACTAATCATGATCACGTTTAATAAATCATCATCAGGTTATATAGGTGGGGCGAGGGTCAGCCCCCCCCCTTCATTGTCCCCTCTCTTTCTCTCGCTCCTTTTCTTCTCATTCTAATTTGCAGCTGTTTGTTTTACATTAAGGTGTAACGTGTGTGTGTGTGTGTGTGTACATACACCAGCTCATAAGCGTCGGGTGTGGTTCCCATAAATAATCCCCCGGGGCGGAGCCTCTCGCAGGCGTTCCTCAGCATGGTGTCGGCCTGCTGCTGGCTCTCGAACGAGTAATGATACACAAACTGACAACTACACACATCAAACTGCATTTCAGGGTCACTCAGCTTCTCACTCAGCAGCTCCTACACACACACACACACACACACACACACACACACACACACATACCTCATGTCAGATCATTCCTTTACAGAGTAAAACATGTTCAGTGATTTGATCTTTCAAATATATTGTGCATGTGAGTGTGTGTTTGTGTTTGTGTGTGTGTTTACCCTGGAGCAGTCAGCAGTGATGAACTCAGCAGTGAAGATGCGTTCATTAGGGTGACTCCTCTTCTTCATGTCAGTGTAACGCTGTTGACATTGATCTACTGACACACCAGCAATGTCTGATAGATACACACACGAGAGAGAGAGAGAGAGAGAGAGAGAGAGAGAGAGAGAGAGAGAGAGAGAGAGAGAGAGAGAAAGAAAGAGAGACAGAGACAGATACAGAGAGAGAGACAGAGACAGAGACAGAGAGAGACAGAGAGAGAAGAAAGAATGTAAAAATATATTTGATTTTTAAGGCAGATGTGAAAATGCAAGAGAATATTTTCAATTTAAATCAACAGAACTTTTTCCCAGATCAGACAGGAAACGCCACACGTACAGTTGATCTGATCGACCCGACTACACTGTAACTGTGTTCAGGCAGTTTGGTAGGTTTGGGTTCTACAGGTGATGGTGTTAATAATAGGAGAGTGGTTTACCTGCACACACCAGCCTGCTGATCCGTCCCTTCCTCCACTTCAGCAGATCTCCTCCTTTCCCACAGCCCAGATCCAGCACACACACCTCCCTCCTGTTACGCCGCACCGTGTCCAGAATCTCACCTGAAACCACACACAATTTTAAATGCACATAATATTACAGGACGTGCAGACTATACAAGTTTCTGACTACTGGGGCCAGAAAAGATGTCAGATGGTCAACAAAGAAAGGCCGGGGCCTGTGTGTGTGTGTGTGTGTGTGTGTGTGTTACCGATTAAAACACTCTTCAGCCAGTTGTTAAAGTTGCGCATGTGGACAATTCGGCTCTTGCTTCGCTCCACCAGGCCACACTCCTGCAGAGAGTTGTAGTGTGTGGCCACCTTCTGACTGTGGCCTTCCCCCGTGTCCTAACACACACGTACGTTTATAGCACTAATAACAAACCACAACTTACATAATATCTATACAGCTGTGCGTTTTGATTTGAGGGGGTGCTAATACTTTCTACAACAATAGTCAGTAACCGCAGACCCAGAAAGTGACATTATGGGTGATTAGGGCAGGTAAAGTGCAGGTGACTGTAATAAAGAAGTGACTGAAGTTGAAAGATGTCACAGGTGTTTATCTGACGTTACGCAGAATCTCCGTCACTAAAGTTTCAGGACGTCACCCATCAGAGACATTACCAGCTTTTTATTAGGAGACAGAGACTCGTCTTCGTCCTCGTCTCCATCGTGCCTCCTCTTCAGTGGACGCTTCCCCTGAAATGTCCTGTTTCCTCCTTCTGCTGAGTTTATACCTGAAAACACACACTGTTAACAAGGGGTTTGTCTCAACAGTACTCATAATTTACTCACGTTATAAATAATCTAACAGTCTGAACACAAGTCAACACTATAGATTTCCCTCAATATAAAGTAAGAGTTCACTTCAGTATCAAAATAACTACATATTAAAATCGTTTAAAAAATGTACAGGAACATTTTAAAGATGTTTTTTATTAAGCTACATTTAATTAAACACAATAGTTAGACAGTTTTTAAATCCTTAGTGTATAAAGCACACATCCTTAGAACTTTGTATTTAAATACACTACAATAGAGTAACAATTACTATGGCTGTGTCCCAAATAGATCACAACTCACTACACAACGGTACAGTTTAAACGTTACATTGCACGCAGCTGCACCCTATCTCTAGTGCACTACGACTTCATTTGAAACACAGCCACGTCTCGGCAGCAGCGACGCAGCTTACGCTAACTAACAAAGACGAGTTTCTGAAGGCAAAAACACGAGCAAGCTGCATTCCGAGCGTCTAAACATACACACACACATGTGGTACGTCGTAAGCGAGTCGTAACGTCTCTATAAACAGAACAAACACGACATTATTGAGGAACAAAGGCCTTTAGCTTAATGCTACTCACTCGAGTCTTCCGCCATCACGACTCCCGCGTTCTCCGTACGTCAACACGCGCGTGGAGGTGGACGCAACCCCGCCTCCGAAAGATGATTGGCTAATAATTCGTATTCATAAACGTAGCTATATGATTGGACAAAATTATAAAAACACTAAAACTACGACTGTAAGAGAATGTAAATAAACAGGTTACGTTTTTGATTAGCATAAATAATTTGATCTAATAAATAATTCTTACATTATAGAAATATATAATAATAATAATAATAACAAGAAGAAATAGAACAATAATAATAATAATAATAATAATAATACATCATAAAACAACACAGAAATAACCAAAAATACTAAAATGAATAAATAAATAAATAAATAAATAAATAATCCAATTCGAGATCCAAACAAAATTTTATTTTCAAAGTTATGTTCTATTATATGATTTTCTTAAATTAGTATATGTAATGTTCTGCCTTCTGTTAGTCAAGACGTCACGCATGAACATTTGTGCTGCTAGCTTCTGTGAGCTGCAAGCTATATTTTTATTTTTATTATAGACGTTCACAACATCTGTCTATGTCCAACAATCTTCTGTCTACTTCTTCGTCTAATTAAACATAAGCATAACACAGGAGGAAAAGCTATACTGCCATCTTGTGGTTATTCAATAGAATGCCTATCATTACAGTATATAAATAAATTAATTTGTTTAATTAACGTACATCGTGAATTCTAGAAGTTTTATACTGATTTTTTTTTTGTACAATTGAATGGCAGCTTTACATCTGAGGACCTTTAAACTGTTCAGACTGTACTGCAGAATCAATGTCAAGTCAAGTCAAGTCACTTTTATTGTCACATAACCACAGCACATGTGCCTTGGTGAGTGAAATTCTTAGGAGTGAACTCCAGAGATTGCAGAAACAATTTAACACACACACAAACAGAGAATGAATTAACAGGTGAAAATGTGCAATGTGCTCATACATATAGTCAGTACACACAGTGTACTATTGGGCATACTTACAGTAGTAATACACATTTTATGCAATATGTACTTCTGCTTCTAGATCAGTGAAATGTGATGTACAGATAGAACAGTGTACATGATGATGTGTGGTCCAGATCTAGTGTACAGATAGAACAGTGTAAATGATGATGATGTGGTCCAGATCTAGTGTACAGATAGAACAGTGTAAATGATGATGATGTGGTCCAGATCTAGTGTACAGATAGAACAGTGATAAAGATGATGTATGTCCCTTAGAGACAGTAATATACTGACTTCCTTAAATAAATTACCTGATGTTTATTAGTTACCAGCTCCATCCTAGTACATTCCTGCATCTCATTCTATTCTATTCTATTCTATTCTATTCTATTCTATTCTATTCTATTCTATAGCACTCTACATACATTTATTTCTTTTTCAATTTATTTCTTTCTTTTTTTTTGTCTATTTGTATTTACATATGCGTATTTTTATGTATTATTTATTCTATTCTCATCTTTTATTGTCTGCGTTGTTGTGGTCTCTGTACCGGAAGCACAGAGTTAAATATAAATAAAATAAATATCCTTCTGATTCTGTTTCTGATTCTGCTTTGCCATAAAGTTCGTTCCGTTCAATGTCAAGCGACCGCGAAGGTGAGTTGTTTGGGAATTGTAGTTTTTTCAGCCTAACGTTATAACTAACGTGAGAGCGGTTAAGCACTCGATTTCCCAGAAGGCTTTGCGTCCGGGTTGCTGCGTCGTTGTGTGTGAATGACAGAAGGAACATGGCGGATGGCTGATGGTTGACAAGCAGATTATTCGAAAGAAATGTACAATTTAAAATGCGGAAACGGACCACACATGTGAGTAAACATCCGGTGTGCAGTGTGTTCTAGTTGTTTATACCGGTTTAAGGCTTTTTATCCTGCCGTGTGTGTGTTTTACTGCCAACACACTAGTGATTATTGTGTTATTGTAAACATTATATAGAGTTTCTATAGAATCTCTTCACTGAACACTGAAAATGTCGCAGGGGTTTTATTTAGGCTCTGATATTTTATAGAAACTGTTTAATCAAGCTATTAGAGACACAAACTGGCTGCTAGAACAATCAAATTTTCTTCCCACAAGGCATCAGACTTCTGAATAGCTGAACTGTACTGAGCACAACACACACACACACACACACACACACACACACACACACACACACACACACACACATCATTTGTATGGACTGCACAGACCTACACCAAACACACACACACACATCATGTGTATGGACTGTACAGACCTACACCAAACACACACTCACACACACACACACATCATGTGTATGGACTGTACAGACCTACACCAAACACACACACACACACACACACACACACATCATGTGTATGGACTGTACAGACCTACACCAACACACACTCACACACACACACATCATGTGTATGGACTGTACAGACCTACACCAAACACACACACACACACACACACACACACACACATCATGTGTATGGACTGTACAGACCTACACCAAACACACACTCACACACACACACATCATGTGTATGGACTGTACAGACCTACACCAAACACACACACTGACACATCAGTCTGTTTACATGCTGTTACACACTTTTTTTTTTGCTCTTTTGCACAAACTGTACCACATCGCAGTCATTTGCTGTTTTTGCACAATTCTGTGTATTGTCTCAAGGACCTGCTGCTAAGAATCTGTTCATTCTAATGTTACTGCATGAAATATTGCTTTAACATTCAGTATTCACACCGTATATACACACAGTACACACACACAGTATACACACACAGTATTCACACCGTATATACACACAGTACACACACACAGTATACACACACAGTATTCACACCGTATATACACACAGTATTCACACCGTATATACACACAGTATACACACACAGTATACACACACACAGTATACACACACACAGTATACACACAGTATACACACACACAGTATACACACACAGTATACACACAGTATACACACACAGTATATACACACAGTATACACACACACACAGTATACACACACACACACAGTATACACACACACACACAGTATATACACACACAGTATACACACACAGTATACACACACACAGTATATACACACACAGTATACACACACACAGTATATACACACAGTATACACACACAGTATATACACACACAGTACACACACAGTATACACACACACAGTATACACACACACAGTATATACACACACACACAGTATGTACACCGGTCGGTCTGCACTGTTTCTGTTACTGTTTATTGTCTCTTGTGTATTGTATTTTTTGTACTTTTTTGTATTGTCTTGTAACCTTTTGTCCTGCACTGTCTTTTGTCCTGCACTGTCTTTTGTCCTGCACTGTCTTGTCTGTCTTGTTTGTCTTGTCCTGCACTGTTTGCACCAGGTTGAACAGTTGCAATTTATGTGGCTAAGACTACTTATATGTCCTTAGCCCTGTCTTTGTTCTATGTAGCACCCTGATCCTGGAGAAACGTTGTCTCATGTCACTGTGTACTATAACAGCTATATATGGTTGTAATGACAATAGAAGCTTCCTGACTTGACTTGACTTGACTTGACTTGACTCATTCACACTATGTAAAAAATCATTAGATGAGTTTAGTAACAGTGTAAACATAATAATAATAAAATAAGAAATGGTTGTTTGGAGTTAAACTCCCTTCTCCGTGTCTTGTCCCCTGCAGAGACATCGTTGCTGATAAGAGGGTATGGTGAAGCGTCTCCTTATGCGGTTCATCCCGCTCTCTCAGGTCTGGACACGTTTGTCCTGCAAGTCTTTTGCGCTCTCTCAGAAGCAGCTGGGTCCAGGATGCCACTGGATCTGCACTTCGTCCTCGTCTCTTGCGAGAACTCCACCCGGAGACGGTCCGCTCAGGCAGGACGACCCGCCGGACGCAGATCCTCTTCAGGACCAGTCCATGGGCCTTGTTCAGAGATTCAAGAGAACCTTTAAGCAGTACGGTAAAGTGATGATCCCGGTGCACCTGCTCACTTCCTGCATGTGGTTCGGAGGATTTTACTACGCCGCCATGAAGTGAGCATCATCATATGTAACCTTTTGTTTCACTGAACCTTCGTCCCTGCTGTCTCTCTTCACTGCTCTTCTCTTTTCCCCTCAGAGGAGTCAATCTGGTTCCATTCCTGGACCACATTGGACTTCCTGATAAACTCCTGAAACTCCTGGAGAATTCTCAGAGCGGCAACGCGCTGACGGCCTACGCCATGTACAAGGTCAGATATCATTAGTGTGGCGTTTCTCCTCTCACACGCCGTCTCCTAATACACACTTCTGACGTGGGATCTTTCTCAGGAACCCTCATTAGCTCATGTCCATGATCAAGTTGTGCTTGTGTGCATGTTTACTAATTATTGTAATATGCACAAAATTATTAGTTTATTTCTACTTAGTTTAAAATGATTCATTATTAGTTTTTTCTGTAACTATTTTCTGAACTAAGTTCTGAACCTTAACCCTGTCCACCTGCTCTTTCTCTCAGAAACACATCATCTATTTTACACTTTCTGTAAAGTAGCACTGCTTCGCTCACTGAGAAACGCTTCAGCATTCAAGCAACACTTAAGTTCATTAGTCTTGTAATAAATGACACTAAGTGTAGAGTTTCTTTAGTCGCCCTCTTGTGGTCATAAATGTCGCCCTCTTGAGGTCATAAATGTCGCCCTCTTGTGGTCATAAATGTCGCCCTCTTGTGGTCATAAATGTCGCCCTCTTGAGGTCATAAATGTCTATTCTACATGTTTCCACTCGTGGAGGTCCTTCGGCTCTCTTCCGTGCGGTGATAAACACTCCTGATCTCCTGATGCTTTTGGTTCCTTTATTTGTTTTGTAGTGTTCATGCTCACAGACTGGGTTTCAGATTAAAGTTTAACTGCAGAAACTTTTTATTATACTGTTTACAAATTACACAAAACATGAAGTTTTTTCATGGATTATTTTGTGGATTTTTTTTCCTCATACAGTCACTATTCTGATTTAATTGGACTGAGAAATTATTCACACACACATGCGCGCACTCAGAGACACGCACACAGAGACACACGAACACACGCACACAGAGACAGATGCACACACAGAGACACACGCACACACAGAGACACACACACGTGCGCGCACACACAGAGACACACACACAGACAGACAGACGCACACACAGACACACACAGAGAGACAGAGACACACACAGACAGACAGACGCACACACAGAGATACAGACACACACAGAGAGACAGAGACACACACACACACAAAGACAGACGCACACACACACACGGACGGACACACACAGAGACACACACACACACCTGACTCAAAGGTTTTTATGGGTTCTGGTTTGTAAAATTGAAAATGAATCAGAAGAATCAATTTCATTCTGATTCAGATTCATTAAATCCTCCTTAAAGCTTCTGTTGCTCTAGACAAAAAATAAAATGTCCAGAGACACCATAGTGTACGGATTGGAATAAGTAAGTGTGTGTGTGTGTGTGTGTGTGTGTGTTTTGCAGATCGCCACTCCGGCACGCTACACGCTGACATTAGGCGGCACGTCTCTCTCTGTGAACTATCTGCGTAAACACGGCTACATGTCGACGCCGCCGCCGGTGAAAGAGTACCTACAGGAGAAGATGGGAGAGACGAAGGACCGCTTCTCTGAGAGGATCGAAGAAACCAAGGACAAGTTCTCCGAAAAACTCCAGGAAACCAAAGATAAAGTGGGCTTCCGGAAGAAATCCGAATAAAGACGGATGACATCATCGCGTGTAAATAACGAGCTATTGATATAAACGAATAAAGGCTTTTGTGAGACCAGCACTACCGACATCACTTCCTGCTAACTCGTCCAAAAATAAAGTGACATTTTAGATCCACCCCGTTTTTTTTTTTGTTTGTTTGTTTGGGGTTTTTTTCGTCATAGCTTAGCATAAGAAGGTTAGTCGCTGTTCTGCTAATGCGAGGTACTGATTGTCGTGCACTCTGACCAGGGGGTTTAAACCGATCCCTCCATCTACTGCTTCATGGGTCACGTCTCCGTCTTATTTCTGTACGGGACGAAACAAGTCTGATGTTAAACGTTGGAGACTGATCAATCCAGCGAACCTGCGCTAATCAAATCACACAAGCTCGCAAGTGTTGAACACAAATCAGGGGAATTAACACACACTCTTTGGCTGATTGGGCTGAAAGGAAAGAAACTTGTGAGATGTATGACTTGTGAGACTTTTCAGTAATAAGTTTTATAAACGTATTTAAACATCCTAAAGGTTAAAGACGGCACCTTTAATCACACAGATTGATGCTTTAATCCGATCATGTTTGGTTTAAGGCTTGGATTAGAATCAACAAAAGTTGTGTTTCGTGTTTAAACAACTGAGTCGTTGATTTTTACGGAGTGTGTGGAACGCGGTGGAGGCTCCGCATCGTTGCTATGGTAACGTCCTCCATATTGACTGACATGAAATGAAGAAACTGAATAAAGTAAAAAGATTTAGTGCTTTTTTCCATTTTGTTTTTACGCACACACACAGACACACACATGCACAGACACACATGCACAGGCACAGACACACAAATGCACTGACACATGCACAGATAGATAGATAGATAGATAGATAGATAGATAGATAGATAGATAGATAGATAGATAGATAGATAGATAGATTTCACTAATAGAACCTGACCTCTCTCTCTCTCTCTCTCTCTCTCTCTCTCTCTCTCTCTCTCTGAAATGTAAGTAACTCCTCACACACTGTTGACATGAGGAAGTCCTGCCACTCGGTGTGTGTTGCCTTCTGACGGGGGAGTGTGTGTGTGTGTGTGTGTGTGTGTGTGTGTGTGTGTGTGTGTGTGTGTGTGTGTGTGTGTGATTAATTGAGCTATGAGTCATCTAATAGAGAAAGGGAAAAGGATGCTGTCAGCACAGCCAAGCTCTGAATGAGTCAAATGTGTGTGTGTGTGTGTGTGTGTGTTAGCTTGTAATTGTAATTATATTATGACATCATCGATATATTTCTATATATAACAGATTAATAGTGATCCAGAGTGAAGTGGATTCTTTCCCTCTACCAGTCGTGTTGTTCCTCTCACACCACAACCATTAAATCTCTGAATTATTAATGAAGGAGGCCTCAAACTTTTCTCTCTTTGTACTTATGTTTAATACAGAAACCTGCTAGAACTCCTTCCCTCTTTCCTTCTCTCTCTGTCTTTAGGTTAATAAGAGAAAAGATCACAGTAATCATGTTACTGAGAAACCGTACAGACGTGTGACCTCCTCTGTGCTGACCATGTTCTACAGCACTGACACCGGAGACTCTGTCTGTACATGATACACACACACACACACACACACTCCTCACTGAACACTTCAAAAAGCTGCTTTTTTCCATCCTGAGGCTTCTATGCTTCAAGTCAAAGATTTACCCCAGAGGCATCTTTTACCCCACAGAACGTGTGACGTACAAACCGCTCTGTTCATTTCTCTGGCAAACAGGCTAGTATTACATGTCTCAGAAATCACAACTGTGTGTGTGTGTGTGTGTGTGTGTGTGTGTGTGTGTGTGTGCGTGTGCACCCACTTGATGTAATGTAGTTAATTTTGGTAACGGTTTCCCATAGCAACAGTGCCAGAGTTTGTGGTGTTCACTGCATGCTTCTGTGTTTTTGTCTATATTTTCTCTCTCTGTCTCTTCAGTGTGTGTGTGTGTGTGTGTGTGTGTGTGTGTGTGTGTGTGTGTAGTTCAGAACGATTCCTTATTTATCGTGTGTGTTAATTGTATTATATTATCAAATGATTAAAATATAAGACCGTAGCGTGTTGTGTGGTGATTGTGTATTGATTTAAACATGCAGTGTGTATGAATGCTAATCAGCTCACACTGGCCGTTAGCTACGTCAGCTACGTCAGCATGAACATGTCAGTGTTCGGTGTGGTGTTGGTTGTAGCTGAATATTTTTGTTGGTTTGTGTTTGTAGCTGTGGCTTCAGGACCTGCAGCAGATCCTGTGAGGTTGAGCAAGAGTTTCCTCTTCTGTGGGATAACGACTGTGTAATTATCTTATTTGTTCTCGCTGTGGAATTCTGTAGCAGTCAGTGGATCAGAGAGCGCCGTGTGGTGCCGGGGGGTGTGGGAGGGGGTGTGGGGTGGAGGAAGCTAGCGTCTGTAGTGCACTGAGTGACGGTGTGTTTATGTTGCAGGCGGTCGCCTCGGGCGCAGCGGTAATTGTTACTTTTGTGTGATGAGCTGCAGCGACTTGTTTGCGGTGAGTTATTCCACATGTCTGGAATGTGTTTCCTCAACACACCGACTCAACACCTGCAGCACTGAACACACACCACGCCACAGACAACTGTTTATGTTACAGCCAGAAATAAAACAACACACTCCCGGGTTCTTCAACAACTTTATAAAATCTGATGTAACTCAAGCTGCTTTCCTTTTAGTGAAACTTCCATCAAACCTTCAGCTCAAGTCTGAGAAATAAGGCTAAGGACATATAAGTAGTCTTAGCCACATCAAGTCTGAGTGTGTGTGTGTGTGTGTGTGTGTGTGTGTGTGTGTGTGTGTGTGTGTGTGTGTGCGTGTGTGCGTGTGTGAGTGTGTGTGTTTGTGTGTGTGTGTGTGTGTGAATGTGTGCATGTGTATGAGTGTGTTTTGTTTAAATTTTTATGGACTGCAGATAGCTTATTTTTGAGCCGCAGACAGAAAATGGCTAAACAGATAGAGCAAAGAAGAGAGAGAGAGAGAGAGAGAGAGAGAGAGAGAGAGAGAGAGAGAGAGAGCAATAATTTAATTCTTATCGAGTTTGCACCGTCTACACCAAGTCTCTCAGACAGATGGATGATGAATGCAGTCTAAAGGGAAAGCGTCTGGGTGAGTCAGGGATGTCCCTCAGCCCCAAAACACACACACACACACACACACACACACACACACACACACACACACACACACACACACACCTCCCCCATAATCCAACACACACACACACACACACACACACACAACGCTGAATCAGAGGATCTCTTGGCACTGAGAAATGTTGCAGGTGCTTTAGTTTACTTAGTGACTCAAGGACATGGTCCAAACAGACAATGGTGGTGTTTAGGGCTTGATACCTGATGGGTTAGATGGTGTCTGATGGAGGATGTTGGTGTTTAATGGTGTTTAAATGTGAGTGTTGGTAAAAGCTGGTGTTGGATGAACACTGTTCATGATACACTGTTATACCAGTCTGTTGTTTTAGTGTTTGTTTGTGTTTTGTACAAAGCTGATGTATCTGTTGTGTTGTGCTGGTATTCTGTGGTGTTTGGTATTCTGTGGTGTTTGGTATTCTGTGGTGTTTGGTATTCCGTGGTGTTTGGTATTCTGTGGTGTTTGTAGAGATTTGGATGTTTCTTGGATGTTTTTTCTTTAAAAATGAACATTCATCTATGAGAGTGAATTAATACAATTGATTTGATTAATAAATAAAAGTAAACCTTTAACACCTTAAAAAACACATGAACTTATTGTGAAACAACACACACACACACACACACACACACACACACACACACAACCACACACACACACACACTGGTGATTACAGGTTTACAAATAAAGGAGGTCAAAGGTTAGGTTGCTGAGACCTTGAATTTGAACCAGTGTGTAAACAACATTGATAACTAGCAAAATAGCTCAACTGTTAACTAATATAATTGGTGTTAATGACATTGTTATTCATGTCCTTTGTATTAATATCACTTGTGTTCATTTCACTGATGTTAACGTTGCTGGTGTCATGTTGATGTGACTGGTGTTATTATCACTGGTGTCACCGGTGTTAATGTGACTGGTATTAATATGACTGGTGTTAATTTCAATGGTGTTATTATCACTGGTGTCAGCGGTGTTCATGTGACTGGTGTTATTATCACTGGTGTCAGCGGTGTTCATGTGACTGGTGTTAATATGACTGGTGTTAATGTCAATGGTGTTAATGTGACTGGTGTCACTGATGTTAATGTGACTGGTATTAATATGACTGGTGTAAATGTGACTGGTGTTAATGTGACCGGCGTCACTGGTGTTAATGTGACCTGTGTCACTGGTGTTAATGTGACTGGTGTTAATGTGAATGTTGTCATTGGTGTTAATGTGACTGGTGTTAATGTGACTGGTGTTAATGTGTCTGGTGTCACTGGTGTAAATGTGACTAGTGTTAATGTGACCGGCATCACTGGTGAAAATGTGACCTGCGTCACTGGTGTTAATGTGACTGGTGTCACTGGTGTTAATGTGACTGGTGTCACTGGTGTTAATGTGACTGGTGTTAATGTGACTGTTGTCATTGGTGTTCATGTGACTGATGTCACTGGTGTTAATGTGACTGGTGTTAATGTGACTGGTGTTAATGTGTCTGGTGTCACTGGTGTAAATGTGACTAGTGTTAATATGACTGGTGTTAATGTGACTGGTGTCACTGGTGTTAATGTGACTGGTGTTAATGTGACTGGTGTCACTGGTGTTAATGTGACTGGTGTTAATATGACTGGTGTTAATGTGACTGGTGTCACTGGTGTTAATGTGACTGGTGTTAATGTGACTGGTGTTAATATGACTGGTGTTAATGTGACTGGTGTCACTGGTGTTAATGTGACTGGTGTTAATATGACTGGTGTTAATGTGACTGGTGTCACTGGTGTTAATGTGACTGGTGTTAATGTGACTGGTGTTAATGTGACTGGTGTTAATGTGACTGGTGTCACTGGTGTTAATGTGACTGGTGTTAATGTGACTGGTGTTAATATGACACTTTACAATGGACGTCGTCTCAAAGCAGCTTTACAGGAACATAAAGATAGAACAAAAGGTTATTATAAAGAACAATATAAAGATTAATATAATACATAAAAGTCCCAGATTAATATTAGTTATATATAAATGTGTATGTATTTATCCCCAATGAACAAGTCTGAGGTGACTCAGGTGACTGTGGGGAGGAAAAACTCCCTTAGATGGTAAAGGAAGGAACCTTGAGAGGAACCAGACTCAAAGGGGAACCTCATCCTCATCTGGGTGACACTGGGGGTGTGATTATATAACCTCATCCTCATCTGGGGTGACACTGGGGGTGTGATTATATAACCTCATCCTCATCTGGGTGACACTGGGGGTGTGATTATATAACCTCATCCTCATCTGGGTGACACTGGGGGTGTGATTATATAACCTCATCCTCATCTGGGTGACACTGGGGGTGTGATTATATAACCTCATCCTCATCTGGGCGACACTGGGGGTGTGATTATATAACCTCATCCTCATCTGGGTGACACTGGGGTTGTGATTATATATATACAGTCTGATAAATGTTGTATTGATGACGAGGTTGTTGTCCTCAAACACCACATGGAGTTGGTATCTCCTCTTTAGTGTAACAGAGTCTAACTGGAGCTGGTAGATCTGTAGATGTCTCAGTATCCTCACAGAGTCGTCCTCGTCTCAGTGGAGGTCCAAAATCTTCATCACACAGAAGACGATCAGAGCTGCTACAGTGTCTGGATGCCTCGGGATGGTAGAAAGAGAGACGCAGTGGAGAGGAATTAATGTAGCTGCTGTTTATAATATTAACAAGCACTAGATGATCATGTGCATTTGGTCTGATGTAATAGTGCACAGTATTATGGGATGTATTATGTGTACGCCTGACTAAAGAGATGAGTTTTTAATCTACATTTAAACTGGGAAAGTGTGTCTGAGCCCCGAACACTATCAGGAAGACTGTTATAAAGTTTTTATATGTCTAAATGTTCAGATGTCAGTGGTTTTGAACACATTTACTCTGTACACTGAACAGTAAACAGTCAGTAGGATGAATTACAGACACAGTTAATATACATGACATTGTTCTGTTATAATAATGACATTACATATGATATAAAACTGATTAATACACAACGATGTTTTCTTCTCAGGGACGTTTACAGGTTTGTTAAGTGACGCGAACATCCACC